>NC_056730.1:1100075381-1100202881 GCF_019279795.1 Protopterus annectens
CACTCACACTCCCTGTGAACTAATAAGCTTAACTGCAAAATAAACCGCAAGCTGTTCGTGGTTTATTTTGCAGCTAAGCTTTTTAGTTTGTGGCGCCCCTGTGAGGAAGCCTTGGCTTCCCAGGGCACCGCAGGGCCCACTTTGGGAACCCCTAAAATATGCACTTTATGCACGCCACTGGGGGGTGCCTTGGGAAAACCTGGATTCAGCAAGGAAGCCGATAATCGAAAAAGTTTGGGAACCACTGGTTTAGGTTTTCATTCTATATTTAATCTAATATGTAAACAACTGTGCGGCATAACATAGTCATGGATTTTCCATAAATATTCAGTATTCAATGTAATATAAATCAAACTCGGATCCAAACTGGATCATATAGGAGTTTGCAATAAGGTATCTCAGATTTACATACACAATCCTTGAACCATTTGTCTAGAAAACTCTTAAGACTTTCCAAGCTCTCATAACTTTTTATAAGCATTTGGTGGAGAGTTCCACTGTCGCCCAGCCTTTTGATGAAAAAAAATAAGAGTTGTTTACTGAAGTTCTTACGTTGGGTATCCTAAAGAACAAATTACTGTTCATAGTGTTAACTTAAATAGGTATACTTAAAGTAGCTGCTAAGATCTCATTTTTCAGTATTTGGAAACAAAAATTAAAAGTACCTTTAGTACTCTATATGCTGTAGAGGATAGTGACAGATGTTCCAGTCTTTTCTTAAATGTCATATGCTTAAGCCATGATACCTGCTTAGTAATGTTCTCTGAATTTGTTAGAATTTCTTTAGTTGCAATACTCTAAAACTGCAAAAGGATCTACAGTATTCTACAATAGGCCCGACTGGTGAGGTGTATAAGGGGATTGGGTCTATATCAGATAGTCGAAGTTCCGTAACTCCGAACACCTAATGGTCGAACCATTATGTTCGAAGTTACAGAACTTCGACTACGTAAAAAAAAATAAAAACAACGGACAAAAAATGAATTGTTGTGACCCCCCACACCCCCCCCGCTACTTAAATATACCATCTCCGAGATCGCACCACATTGAAGTGAATGGAAACCTCCGCTTACGGAGATTTCCATTTAAACACTCGAACTTTTATAAATTCGAACGTATGGTCTTGACCATATGTGATTCTAACTTGTAAAAGTTCAACTACGTGATAGGAACTCAGGGGAATGACACTTTCTCAGCTCTGCTAGTGACACATCTGCAAAATATCTCTGATTAAACCATGGCACCTTCTAACAATACTTCAGATTTTAAGTGCAAGTCTACCAGAATCCCCTCCTTGTGTAGCTGCTTTCAGAGTTACATTATCCACAGCACATGGGTATCCATGTATATTGCAAAGTACATTGCCAAGCATTAAACATCATGCTTTTGGAGGTTGACCATTGTAGAATGGCATCTAAGTACCTTTGACGTGACTTTTAGTCACTAGTATTGATATTTATAGCGCCTCCTTCAGTATTATTGGCAAATATACTGAGCCAGATGTTCTCAAGGGCATACATACTAAATACATATTCCTAGTAAGTCTGCTTTTTACTCAGAACACTGATTGCCCCTTTTGCTTGTTTAAGTATGTACAAATCAGTTGTATTTTTCACACAAATTCTGTTTCAGTAATTCATGGATATTGTTGTTCTGTGCTTTTACAAAGCTTGTAAAGTCTATTTTGCCTTGAAACATTAATTTCCTGTTTTTGTGTGTTTATGCCTCCATAATTCCCTTGTAACAACTTCACACAAATTTGTTTTCACTAATATATGTAAATTGTTTCATATTGCATTTATGTAACTTACTAATGCTGTCTTTGCTAAAAAACAGTCAGTGCTGATGCTTGCTTATTTATGTTTATTTGGAATACTTCTACACAAAATCAAATATAGCAATACGTCAAAAATCCTTTATTTTGCTTTAAGATAATTCCTTAGGTCATAAAATACAGTCTGTTCATGTGTTTCATTATTTGGTCATTACACTGCCCTTCTTAGTGCAGTTTCTGAATATTCCTGTACATTTGATTGTTTTATCAGAATATTATGAAAATCACATAATATTGCTCAGGTTATAATGTACTATAATTATTATGTAGGTGTTTACTATTGTTTGCTGTAATATTTAACAATTAATATTTCTACAGTAGACAGAATGGGTTTCTAATGCATATAAATTTACTGTACATTGTTAGATCATAAATAAGGTTCTTCTGTAAATAATGTATTATCGCTTTGAAAAATGTTCATACAAATTATGTTGTATGATCATTTATGTCAGTTGTTTATTCCCCCTAGATCATGTTGAAGAAGTTGTTTTATAACATATACATCTGTGTATGAACATTTTATTTTCTTATGCTCAGCCATTTTAACCTCTTTTTATTAACATTTTATTCACATCAACATCTGGTCTACCACTGTGATTAGGACAAGGATTTTTCTTCCCAGTTGCCCTGTACTGCATGCATTTTTTTTTGCAAACTTTCCCTTTCTGAATGTAGAGTGTTGTACACAAAAGATGGCTTTGTTTCCCCTTGTTGAATGTCTGCTTTAATATATGTTGCATGCAGTAAAACAGTTATGCATTCTAGAGCTGCAGTGCATTATATTTTCTACATTCTCTGCTGCTGTACAATTTGCAAACCCAGGTTATGCACATGCAGATATCAACACATGGGTTTCACTCGCACCTGTGCTAAAAAGTGCATATGCAACAGCCGTCACATGCCTGGTGGAGAAGTAGCCTGAAGCTACACCTCCCACAACTTACCTATTTATAGAGTCATAGACTGTCACTAGGCTAATGACCCGGGGGGGGGGGGGGGCTATCTAAGCCTAGCCATGTTTTCGTGAAAGAATAATGATGTCCTTCATCCAAACAGGACATTGAGGACCAGGCATTTATAAGCTACCTCTGTCCATAAGGGACATGGCTGTCAGGCTTGGTGTAAATTTCCTATTCCCCATCCACTTGTATAGATTGCACTTAAACTGGGTAATAGACAAACTCAGCTTCACATGGATGGGAAACCTGTTCCATAGCAGGGGCAGCCTCTGGGACATATATCTGTCTCTCCAGCATGTTCTATTTAAGTCACAGACAAAAGTCAGGTCTCTAGACCTGGTACTCTTTGACTTACAAATATGTAGAAGATTCATAGGTATGGGGTTTGTGGATGCCTTGTAAGCCAGGCATGGATCATCTTTCAGCAATGTATAAGAGACTGAGTAGAAGGAAAGGGCTTTAAGACATTCTTCATAAGGCAGGTTTGTTATGCGTTGTATTCTTTTTGTAAGGCACTTTTGAGGTTGCTCTAGTTGCTGCATATAGGTTCATAGGTTCATAGGTTTATACTAGGCTATCTGCCCTAAGGCATTTATAAGCCTAGCCCAAATTTTTGTGGCTTACGCCACCCCTTATATGAAAAAATACTGTGCCCATTAGTTTGTTGTGCCTCTGTCCAGCAGTGACACAGAGATGATTCCCGGGATAAACCTACGATCTCCCATCCACAGGTCAAGATTTCTCTTGAACAGAGCCAGCGAGGTGCTCTGCCTCACATGGACCGGGATTTTATTCCACAGCATAGGAAGTCTCTGAGTGATAAATCTATCCCTCCAGCAGGTCCTATTTATATCCGTGCTAAGGTTTAAGTTGCTTGCTCTAGTGGTTTTGGTGGATTTGGATTTTTTGAGGTGGAGCATGTCCATTAATTCCGGGTTGGACATGGCCTTGTATGTCAGGCACATGTCACCTCTGAGCAGACGGTATGCAACTGAATAGAGCTGGAGTTTCTTCAATCTGGCAGCATATGACAGATTTTGGAGTCCCTTTATCCTTTTGGTGAGGAACTTTTGGGGTCTCTCCAATTGCTGCAGATGTCGGGTGAGATACATCCCGAATAGGGCATTGTACTCAATCATTGGTCTGATAAGTGAAGAGTACAGGGGAACAATGACCTCACTAGATCTGGATGTGAATCCCTTCATGATCAGGTGGGCAATGTAGAAGGTCTTTCTAACCACTTTAGCAACGTGAGTGTCAAAAGAAAGGCCACTGTCAACCTGGGTCCCCAGGTCCCTGATAACCTCTTCTGTGCTTAGTGGATTGCCACCTATATGGTAGCTTGGGGTTACCTTGTTTTTCCCAAAGGGTATGACTATATATTTTTTGGCGTTTAACTTCAGGCCATGGCTCTGGCACCAGCTATCTGTTTCCGTGAGTCCCTTCTGAAGGATATCCGTGTCCGATGCACTTTCCACTATGGCGCCCAGTTTGCAGTCGTCAGCAAACTTTGTCAGCCAAAGTCCTCCCATGTTGGCCTGTACTTCTGAGAAGTAGATGCCGAACAATAGGGGGCCAAGGACCGAGCCCTGTGGGACACCACTTGTGACCGGCTTGGAGTCTGACATAGCGCCAGCAACTCTAACCCTGTGGGTTCTGTCCTTAAGCCAGTTTGCAACCCATCTTGTGACATATGGGTTTACATTTAAGCTGGTAAGTTTTTCTACAATACCCGAGTGGGGTATTGTGTCAAAAGACTTTGCAAGGTCAAGGTAGGCTGTATGGACTGCCTTTCCCTCATCAATGGCCTTGGTGACTGTTTCGAAGAAGTCGACCAAGTTCAAAAGGCATGATCTGCCCTTGACGAAGCCAAACTGGGTCGGGTCCAATGTCTGCAAGTCCCCTATATTTTTGTTTATGAGCTCCATTATGATCCTTTCCATAGCTTTGCAGACTAGACTTGTTAAGCTTATGGGGCAGTAATTACCAGGGTCCGTAGAGGCACCGCCTTTGTGGAGTGGGACCACAGTTGCCGTACGCCACTCCTTGGGCACGTATCCTGTGGTAAGGCTGAGATTAAACAGCTGCCTTATGTGCGGGTTTAATTCCTCATTTAGCTCGTGTAGCACACAGCCGGGGACACCATCCGGTCCCATTGATGCTGTGTTTTTAGCTTTAGAGAGAGCAGCTTTCACCTGCGCATTTGAGATGTCTGGGAGGCTACACTCCGCTGGGATATTTATCTCTCCTTTAGGGGGGGAGAGGGGGGTGAAGTTTGCACTGAACCTGTCTGCCAGTATGTTGGCAATGTCTGTGAGTTCAGTGATTTTTGTATCATTTTGGACTAATTCTGAGCCCTGGTCCCTGACAAGGGTGGAGTATGGTGGGATAATAACTTCTTTGGACCTAGACGCCAAAGCCATGCCCTTACATATAAGTTGTGCAACATAAAAGGATTTCCTCACCATTGTGGCCCATAGTGGTTTAAGGTAAGGCTATTGTTTATGTGTGTAGCCAGATCCCTGACCACTGGATCGACTCTTAACGGTATGTTATAAACATGGTAATTAGCCAGGATGGTTGATTACCCAAAAAGTACAATTATGCATTTATTAGCATTAAGTTTAAGACCATGGCTTTGGCACCATTTGTTAGTCAAAGATAGACCTTCTTGAAGAATGCTAATGTCTGCAGGAGAGTTGATGATAGCCCCCAGCTTGCAGTCATCTGCATAAACCTTCAGCATTTGCTTCCCTTTCAGAGAAATAGATGCCAAAAAGGAGCGGACCCAGTACCGAGCCCTCGGGGACTCTGCTAGTGACTAGCCTCTTCATGGAGGTGACCTCATCTATTTTGACCTCCTGGGCTTTATCAGTGAGCCAGTTGGCTATCCAGTGGGTGATAAAAGTGTTTATACCTAAATTAGTGTGCTTGTTTATAATGCCTGAGTGGGGTATTGCATCAAAAGCCTTGGCCAGGTGTGCACAGTCTTACTTTCATCCAATGCTTTGGTGATCCTCTGTAAAAAGTCAATCAGATTTAATAGACACGACCTTCCTTTAACAAAGCCACACTGTTATGGGTCCAGTGCTTGCAGGTTATATTAACTTCCTGATGTGACCAGCACTACCTAGAGATCATCTGATGCTGAAAAAACATCAGCCTTTTGAGTCTTGGTGACACATATGATGCTGGGAGATGGTGAATGTGTTGTACAAGTTGTTGCTATTGAGGCAGAAGGATTAGTGTATAAGGCTTTCATGTGTGCTACATAAGCATGAAAAAGCTCACAGATTATTCAGAAACAAGAAGTGCTTATTTGTGCAGTTAAATCCCATGATCTGGTGTTTTTTTTTTATCTGCTTTCACAGAATGTGGCTTAAAGTGGCTAGTTCTGCATCTCAAACACATGTTGTTTGCACTCAGGTGTAAAAATATAAGTGAATAGAATAGATTCTGAATAACATAAAATGGCTGTGTCAGTTTTCCCAATAGTAGACATGGAAAATCCTATCAGTGTTATTTTCATAAAAAGAATGCTATGATCATGTATGGGATCATGTCATTTGGTTTTACATGCTAACCTTTGTAGTTAAAAAATAATCAAGACTTGTTTTGTTAGATGACTGAGGAAATAAATATGTCTGAGACATTCAGTGATACCTGATGCATGCATATTCCTCCATTTTAGTAGTAAGACCAAGATGTTTAATGTATTTCTGTAGTAATACCATACTTTTATGCTTCAACATTTGGGTTATATTTGCCATTTTGTGGAGCTCCTGGTAAAGTTAACGTCATTAGCCAAAATTATAGGTATGTGAACAGGCTTATTTTATCAATCATACTTTTTGTCTCCTTCATGCCACTCTGACCATCGGCCAGACAACTGAAGTCTCTTAATCTCCCCATCTGATGGTCTCCCTTACTGATAGGTGAGGGGCCACAATGAGATTAGTCCGAGAGTGGGATAGCAACTAATTGTCCTTGGTCTGGCTCAAATGGCAGTATCATCCGCAGTCCATCACAGCAGGCTGGACAAATGGGACTCCCACAATACTGACCACTGTTACAAGCATCATACCTCTCAACTTGCAGACATTAAAAGTAGGAACAAAAGCCCTTGAAAAGAACAGGCATCCAGCAAAAAATGTGAACATCTTATTAGCATAACATTTGAATACCGAATAGCACATAACTCTTCCCATTCCCAGTAATACCGTGAAATACCACTCAGAAACGTGTTTAAAAAAACAGAGTGACAAAAATGATGGGAAATATATGCACATTATCAAACAGACAGGGTAAACTCTGATGACTTTAATGAACTATATCACAAAACTCTACTGCATAAGGTCATTTATTGTTGATTCTGAAAAAGGGAGATGTAAGACGTGTGTCCTAATTGTGTAAAGGGGTAAATCAAGCCTGGAAATAGGAATACAACTCCAAAAACAGGAACATTGTGTGCAGGGGTAAATCAGGCCTGAAAATAGGAGCATTCCTTCAGAACAGAGATATGTGAGAGTTGTGACATGCATACTTCCTGATTCCGCACATGCGCCAGGCCCAGTTGCAGTGATTGAATCCAGTGCCTGGCTGCTACTTGACTACTTGACTCTGTTTTTTCGTGCTGCCTTGTTGCAATCTTCAGTCTCTGCTAGGTTTCAGAATTGCAGTGGACTGGCTCTCTCCCTCCCCAAGATAGACTAATACTGGCCACCCTCACTAGCCAGCTCCTCTAATACATGGGCTGGTAATCCAAGCCAGGTCATCTAGGTCAACATTAGGGCTTTCAACCATCTGTGCCACATAGCCAGCTAGCTGACTAAATATGTTTCTGATAAAATAGACAGTCATAACCAGGAGTATGAACAGTCACCAGTGCTGAGTTTTCTATATTTTTGCTGACTCTGTAAAATCTCAGTCTTTCATCATTTAGAAAATCTATTGTGACTCACTTTAAAGTTTAACTGAAGACATATGCTACTTTTTTTTACAAGCACCTTATGCAGTGTCTTTTGAAGTTCCAGGGACCATACAGTAACTGCAGCTACGAATGCATATTTGGAGGAATATATTCTTGGCCCAATGTTGGGATATCTTGGAGTACACCCCTGTCCCAGGATGTAGAGATCTCAAGAGTTATATGCATTTTTGTAGCAGCAGGATTAAAGGTAACACATTACCATTGTTGGTGGGGGGGGGGTGTTTGAAGGGGGTGGGGTGTAGCCCTTTGTAAAAACCTCAAATGTTGTACTGAGTTTTGGAACTTGATGTCTTTTTCTTTGAATCTCAGTTTTTTTATATTTTTGAATCTTATAGTATTGGATCTTATACTTTTGATAAACTTCTGATTGTTTGGACAAAAGGCTAGTGCACATTCCTCTTTTAAGTTTACCAAAGAGGCATTCTCATCCATACTGGTTTACCCTCTCCCAACTGCTTCTGAATGCAAAGAAAACAAAGCTAGTGCTATTCATTCCTAAAGAAATCTCAGACTACATCTATAACTTTCACATAAAATCAGCAACCACCACTGTAGAAATAAAACTGCAGAGTCAAATACTAACTGTTACAATAAATGAGCATCTAAGACTTGATCAAGATATTCTGCAAACCTGTTAAAAAAGACAGTAGAAACTAAGCTCGCTCTACTTAGTTAGACCAAATCTTACACAGTTAGAAAAATAATTGCATTGTCCTGTCTTCTTTCCTCATTGCATTATGCATCACCAGTTCTTACAAACCTGCATGCCACCAATAAGAGGAAACTAGATACATGTTACAACAAAATTTACTACCAGCCTCACTCAAAGATCCATACATTGCCAGACCTTGAAATAACGTAACTGGCTTGAACTTCACACTGCTTATCCTACACAACTGATTAACAATAACCTCGCCCAAAGTGCCTTTTTAGGCTATGTCAAAACAACAAATTTTCCAATGTAACTAAATCTAATTGAGACAAACTCAGGGTTATGCTGCTTAGTGCTAAGAAGTTTAAGCATGAAACTGCACTCCCTGGAAGCACTCCTTATCTTGGAGGATGCTGACCTCTATGCAGTTACTGAGACATGGTTCAAGGCCACTGAGAGTACCCCGGCCTTGCAAGGCTACAATGCCTTCCATATGTTCAGACCTGAATATGAGTGTGAAGGAACCAAAGGTGGAGATGTATCCAAGTTCATTAACACCAAATAGACTTTCAGACTGGTCAAACAGCATGACTGTCTCGAACTACTCCATGTCGAATTAACTATTTTGAAAGTATAATACCACCTCATTGCTAGTTATAGATCCCCTGCCATGAACCAGGATAAGCACACTGCCTACCTCAATTTACTGGAATCCCTCGCCATACAGCCCAACACCTTAGTCATGGCAGATTTCAACTAGCCTTCCATAGACTGAGGGACATACATAAGCAAAAACATGCTCAACAAGAGTTTCCTGGACTTTGTTAACACAAATACTCTTGAACAGATAGTCTGCACCCTCACTAGGGGCTCTAAAGTTCTGGACATAGTACTCACCAACATGGAGGGGTACTTCCCCCATGCGTGGTGTCCTCCCTGGTTAGGTCAGACTACAAATCAGTCTTGTTTGAAGTAACTACTGTAACTGACACTCACAGGAAAAATAATATCACACACACCACTGTAAATCACTCCTAGAATTAAACTGGCTTGAACTCCCCAACCAATTTGCCTTTATTTAGCTAGCTACTTTGCACAACCTTATTTTCAAGCCTACTGCCTGCCCTGCACTAGCCAGTCTAGTCCCACCTTACACACCAGATTGATCCTTATGATCAGAAGGCAAACATCTCTTAGCTATCTCAAAACTCACAAGAAAGCCAGGTCACTCTTTGTATTCATACTCTGTTTCTATACTTTGGAATTCACTACTTCTAGCTACCAGGTCTATGCCTGGCCTAACCCATTTCAAAGTCTCTTTAAAAACTCATCTCAAAAACACATGGCTCTGCTCCTGCATAAACCCTGCCTAATGCTCAGGTCTTCCTCTTCTTCCACACTAGCCTCATCCTCCTCTTCTGTCACATTTCAATTCCTCACAGTCTGTGAGATCCTAAGGCTCTTCTAACTCCTTCTCTTTCTATACCATATCCTTAAGCTACTGATCAGGCTTTATTCCTTCTATTCTTCTTCACTCTCTCTCTCACTATCTATCTGCATCACTAACTTTCTGGCTGCTATTTTCCTAACTGAAACTAACATTCTATTTTTCATGTAGTATAACAGTCAATGTCACACATTGCACTACCTACGTATTTGGACACTATCTATCTACATCATGTATGGTGAGACTGACTATTATTGTCTGTAATGTTTTTAACTCTACTGAACCTTCTAGATGTGTAGTAATATATTACAACATCTTGTAACAATAGTTTGTTCTTTCAACTTATTTTTTGTATAGTATTTCTAATGTCATTTGTATTGTATTGGATTATACTGTATTTGTATTGTACTGTATGTGGAGCTTTTCTCCCTGGGCCTCTGCTGAAAATGGGTTCTGTAGATCCAGTCAGACCACCCCGGTAAACAAATGTCAAATAAATAAATAACATAAATAAATTAATAATGAACTTCGCCAAAGCTGACTACAGCCTACTAAGCAATGGTATAAAAAGCTTAATACCACCCACAACTGCAGACACCAATGATCACTATGCAGAAGTATATGCAAATGCTCTGTACAAACACTTAAGTTACTGCACAAACTCTGCTGTACCTGACTGAATCAAAACCAGGTTTCCGGTAAAAAGACGCCACCATGGTGAACTTCAAGTATAAACAGATTACACAACAAGAGGAAGAAAAAAGAAGTTATGTACTTACCATAATGTTCCATGTGAGTTGTTCATCTCTCCTTCATTCTTACAGATGGGTTCGGAGCTGATTCTCGGCTCCGAGTTTGCCTACTACAAAGCTCGAGGTCTTCAGAGAGCTCCAGGCCAGGTCCCTATCCCATAATGCACCTAGAGTTACCTCAGATCTTGTTTGCTGTGTATAATAATACCATGTGTCATTCTATCGCTCTTTAAGAGAAAGCCACAGAAGGGTTGAGCAACCAGGACAAATCTATATCTCGGTCCTTGAAAAACCCTGGAGGGGTTAGGAGGGTGGGAAGTAAGAATGAAGGTGAGATGAACAACTCATATGGAATGTTATGGTAAGTACGTAACTTTGTTATGTGAAGTTGTTCTATCTCCCCGTTCATTCTTACAGATGGGTAGTGTTCCAAGCACCATCTTTCTCGGGTGGTTCACGGGAGTATGTTTTTCAGGACAGTAGACCCAAAAGAGGCCCTGTTAACTTTGTAATGAGCGATAAAGGTATGAGGTCTTGCCCAAGTGGCTGCTGCACAAATGTTGCCTATAGGAAGTCTAGCAGAAAAGGCAGAGGATGTAGACACTGCTCTGGTAGAATGTGTCTTAATTTTGTGTTATAAGGGCACATTAGCAGCTGAATAAACAAATGTGATACAATCGGATAACCACTTAGAGTTGTTTTGGCGACTGGCATACCTTTTCTGGAATCTGAAAAGGAAACGAAAAGTTGTTCTGATTTCCTAAACTGTTTTGTTCTATCCAAGTAAAACCTGAGCTGTCTATGAACATCAAGCTTGTGCAGCACATACTCTTAAGTTGTTGGAGTGTTTGGAGAAGAACACTGGCAAATCAATAATTTGGTTTTGGTTAGCTTCAGTACAAACTTTAGGCAAAAAGGAGGGATTAGTTCGTAGTGAGACTCTGTCAGCATGGAAAATCAAATAAGGAGGCTTTATGGACAAGGCTTGAAGCTCTGACACTCTGCGGGCAGAAGTGATGGCTACTAAAAAGATAGTCTTCCTTGACAAATATTTCAAATCGCATGAGGAAGCTCATTCGAAAGGAGGGAGAATAATGTGAGAAAACATCAAATTTAGATTCCATGGTGTATAAGGGGATTTCACAGGTAGTCTGAGATGAAAAGTCCCTTTGAGAAAGGCTTTGGGTAGTTTGTGTGACATTATGTTCACTCCTTTAAATCCAAGGTGAAAATTAGACATAGCAACAAGTTGAACTCGAACTGTTGCTGCTGCAGCTCCTTTGTTGAAAATCATGGTCAAGAACTCTAATATAAAGGCCATAGGGGCTAGGTAGTGATCAATGTTGTTTTGAGAGGCCCATATAGAAAATTATTTCCATTTGCTAAGGTATAGCTTCCTCTTAGAGGATTTATGAGAAGATATTAGAATCTGCTGGGATTCATTAGAAAGGTTGTGGAACCTGGCTATGATGGGAATTGGAGCAGTCAAGCTGTCAGCTTCAGGGCCTGCAGAGAGGGATGAAGTTCCCCCGACAAGTGCGTCAGAAGATCTGGAACTGGGTTCAGAATCCAAGGGTCCTCCAAAAGATGAAGTCGAAGGAAGGGGAACCAAATCTGATGAGGCCAATGAGGGGCTATTAGAATTATGGTCCTTCCCAGGGCTTTATCTTTCTTTAGTACTTTGGGTATCAAGGGAATTGGTGGGAATGCATAGAGGAGACCTGGAGGCCAATCGTGTACGAGTGTGTCCCTTGGGGCTTCTCCCTGAAGAGGAATCAGGGCAAAGTAGCTTCTGCATTTCATGTCCTTGTGATTGGTGAAAAGGTCACAGCAAGGCTGGCCCCATCTGCAGAATATCCTGTCCACTATTTCTTTCTTGAGGGACCACTCATGAGGCAATAAAATTGCTCTGCTCAGCTTGTTTGCTATCATGTTGGATTTTCCCGGGATGTGCGTTGCTAACAGAAACCGCTTGGTGGATGTAGCCCATTGCCATACTCTTAGGGCCTCATGACAAAGGGGGTAGGACCTGGTTCCTCCTTGTTTGTTCAAGTACCAGACCACTGACATGTTGATTGTCTGAAGTGCAATTGTTCCCAGAGGAAGAGCGCCCTGGAAGTACTGCAGTGCTAAAAGCACTGCTCTCATCTCCAGGACATTGACATGCAGATGTGTCTCCTGATCAGTCCATGTGCCTTGGGCTGTTTTTCCCTGTAAATGCCCCCCTCCACCCTATTAGGGAAGCATCCATGGTCACTGTGGCCACCTGCAGAGTGAAAGAGTGGTGTCCCTGGCTTGTATGAGCTGATGCCTGGTTGTTGTAGGTGAGGAGCCAATCGTCTAGGTATGGAAACACCTGGAATCCTAAATGTCTCCAGTGAGCCGTGACCACTGCCATACATTTGGTGAACACTCTGGGGGCTGTAGTGAGACCAAAGGGCAGGGCTCAAAACTGGTAATGATTGGCTCTCAGCTGGAAGCGCAGATGATCCCTGGATGGTCTGACAATTTTTATGTGATAGTACGCATCCTGAAGATCTATCAAGCACATCCAATTGTCTTTCCCTAAAAAGGGAAGTATCAACTGAAACGTGACCATCCAGAACTTCTCTTTCTTGACAGATTTGTTTAGCCTGCTGAGGTCCAAAATTGGTCTCCAGTCCCCTGTCTTTTTTGGAACTAAAAAGAATCTTGAGTAAGTTCCGGATCTTATCAGGTCTGCTGGGACTGGTTGGATGACTCTTTTTCTTAGGAACGTTTGGACCTGTATAGTTGCCTGTTCATTGTAACTTGGTGAAACATCCGGGATTTTTCTTGTCAGTAGAGGGGGTGTTGCGAAAGGAATGAAATATCCTCTGGAAATTATACTTTGTACCCAGTTGTCATTTGTTATTTTGAGCCAGGCATCTGGATACAAAGATAAGTGACCCCCAACTGTTTCCAGAGTAGGACAGTCAGGCCTCCTTTCTGGAGTGCCGGTAGGGCTTCCCAAAGAACTGATCTCTGTCGTCCTGGTTTTATGGACCCCCTCTACCTCGAGGGCGGAATCTTCCATTATTGCCCCCTCCTCTGCTCCTGGAGGGCGGGGGTGTCCTGAAAGGCTCCTTGGGCTTTACAGAACCACATCTTTCCTCCCCTTTGACCCTTGGGATAGGGTATGGTAGGGATGGAAAAATGGACTCTGATGGCAGACAGAGTCTTTCCTTCCTGTTCACACCTGGTCAAAGTTTCCTTAACTTTGGGCCCAAAAAGGGACGAGCCATAAAAAGGGGTGTTGACAAAGGATGACTTAAAGGGCTCCTTGAAGGAACACAAGTGCATCCAGGAGTGTCTCCTAAGAGGAATTCCTGTACCCACTGCTCTGCTCGTTCCATCAGCAGCGTATGAAATGAGGCGCATGAACGAGCTTACTATGGAATTGAGGGTAGCAAGCTGGGAGGCAACTTTATCTGAAGCCCCTTCAGCTACTGTACCCTGAAGAGTATTTCCAAGTTCTTTTAGGAGATCTCTTTGCAGTCTAGTAAAATGGGTGAGATAGTTGAGCGAATGCAGTGCAAAAGTCGCTGAACTGTACGTGCACTTCCCATATCTATCCAAAGCTGGGAGGCAACTTTATCTGAAGCCCCTTCAGCTACTGTACCCTGAAGAGTATCTCCAAGCTCTTTTAGGAGATCTCTTTGCAGTCTAGTAAAATGGGTGAGATATTTGAGCGAATGCAGTGCAAAAGTTGCTGAACTGTACGTGCACTTCCCATATCTATCCATGATCCTAGAGTCTCTGTTAGGAGGATGGATAGAGGAAGAAGTTTCTGAAATTTCCTTTTTGGTGGCTCCTGCCACCACCATGGCATCAGCTGGCATTCCCTTGGTAAGAAATTATTTTTCCTGGGGGAGGCAGAAATAAATTTATTAGGCCTCCTGGGGACAGGCTCAATGGTGACCAGAGGCTCCCACGCCCTTAGTGAGACCAGCTCCATACGCTCATCGAAGGGAGGAGACATCCAAGAGGTGGAGGGTTGAGACCTGAAAGCTTTCAGGAGAACTGACTCATCTTCAGTAGGGTTGGTGGACTGCCAGTCATCCCTCTGCCTAAGGATTTCTAATATCTCAGCAAATGTGATATCCTCAGAGGGGGACCGTGGGGACCCTTCTGATTCATCCAAGTCAGTATCGGATGTGAGAGACTCCTGTGGGGAGTCTAAATGCTTCCACTTACAGATTCTCTTCCTGGGATCCTCATCAGTGGGAACTTCTGGTGAGGTCTCAGAAGAGCAGGGACAAGCCAATGTGGCTTCCTGAGGCTCTGGGTCTATACGCTTAGCAAGGATCTGTGAAGCAAAAGTGGACACAGGCCTTTTTGGGGAGGATGTAGCTGGTCCTGAAGTCGAAGATGTCCTGGAGACATAACTCTCCTCATGGCTTTGAGGTCACCTCTGCACCAATGAGAAGAGACCAATGGATCCAAGGAAACCGTCGATACCCCTGGCACTGGGACACTGGGCTCCAAGCCAGAGGTAGGAGCTGAGCTCATCCGAGCCGAAGCCCCAAGATGCAGAGTCTGAACCGACAAGTTGGTCTGACTATCCTCCCTGGACCTGACCAGAGAGTGTTGGCCCCTAGATTCCTCGATCGGCGGTAAGGACATCAGAGTAAATGGAGCCGGGGACACTGGAACAGGCATCGGCTCCAAAGGCTCAGTGATCATCAAGTCTGACTCCTCCGTATCCAAAGGACTGGTATGGCTCAAAGGAGGAAAGGTAGTAGATGGTAAAAGGGTCTTTAGTTCCGAAACTGTTTGGGTCACAGCCGATAAAAGTTTAGCAAACACCAGTGCCTGTAAAAGCTTCTGCACCACACGATCCACATCCAAACCAGAAAGGCTTATCGAAGACCGAGATAAGTGAATACAAGGAGGTACAGATTGCAGGAATGGAGATTTAAGCACTTTGGATACTGGTTTCAGGACCGGGGACCGGCTCCGAAAGGACAAGACTGTTGGCTCCGATGGCTGTGGAGCCAACGTCGAAGGCTTTTTTGATTTCTTAACTTCTGAAGAAGTAGAAGCCTTGGAAGACTTTAAAGATTTGCTAGACCTGTCCTGGTCACTCAGAGCTTCCTGGAAAGATGGTTTAACAAGACCTCTATCGATTAGCTTTCTCTTTGTCTCCTGAAGGACCCTGGAAGAGAAAAGAATGACAAATGGAACAACTTTCCTGAAGGTAAAGCTCCCAAACAGTAAACACAATTAACATGGCTATTTGTTACAACATTTTCTGCTCACATTTTGGACATTTCTTGAACCCTGACTTAGGATGTTTATACCTATCCTGGTCAGCCATAATGAACAGCACAAATCAATGAGACTACAACAATATACGAAAGACACACCCAAAACTATTTAAATAAGCCCTAATAAAAAACTATGGGTTAATATTTTGTGACGTGTCACTTTAAATACACACACACACACACACACACACACACACACACACACACACACACATACACACACACTATAACTATATCTAAGCACTTCTAAATATGAAAAGTTATCAAAGCACACACTCCCCCTTTCCTTCCTTTTTCTGATGACTTCACAGACAGTAACAGAAGAATCCTCATTTCTTACTGTTGCAGTATTTTGTCCCTCCCCCCTTTCCTTCCTTTTTCTGATGACTTCACAGACAGTAACAGAAGAATCCTCATTTCTTACTGTTGCAGTATTTTGTCCCTCCCCCCTTTCCTTCCTTTTCTCTGATGACTTCACAGACAGTAACAGAAGAATCCTCATTTCTTACTGTTGCAGTATTTTGTCCCTCCCCCCTTTCCTTCCTTTTTCTGATGACCTCGCAGACAGTAACAGAAGAATCCTCATTTCTTACTGTTGCAGTATTTTGTCCCTCCCCCTTTCCTTCCTTTTTTCTGATGATTTCACAGATGTAACTTACACCTTGGACATAAGACATATGTCTGACATGCAGTGCTTAAAAGGTGTAAAGGCTTTGGTATGCTGGCTGCATATTTGGCTATCCCAGTTGTAAAGAATACTTCAAAAGTGAGAAGTAGGACATGTACTGTTATGGTCAGACATTACACAACTGTACTCTCTGCAAGTCCTCCCATTGCTTATGCTGGCAGATGTTTGACTGTAGATGATGAGTTCTGTGGTCAGCACAGTGACTGCCAAGAGCAAGTCTGTCTATAAATACAAAGTCCACACCAGAGGTGCCACATTTATACCTGGTGATGTTGTATGTGGATGTGGTTACCATGGATGCTATGCACACAATACACATTTCCAGGTACATATGGATGAATAGGTCTCTAATAGAAGACAAACAGTCCTACTCATCCCTTTATGCAATATATATAATCTGTAGATATGAATGTATGTATATATATATATATATATATATATATATATATATATATATATAGGTTCATAGGTAAGTACTAGGCTGTCTGCCCATGGGCATTTATAAGCATAGCCACAGAGTGATGGCTTTCACCTCCCCATTAGACTAGTAACCTGGGCCTCTGTCAACAGGGCTCCTGAAGTGATCCCAGGGTAGAACTTATGATTACCCATCCACTCATCAAAATTTCTCTTGAAGAGGGTCAGAGAGGAGATCTGTCGAATATGGATTGGGATTCTATTCCAGAGTGAAGGGAGTCGCTGGGACAGGAATCTATCCCTCCAGCATGTCCTGTTTATTGTTGTACATAGGTTCAAGTCACTAGAACGAGTGGTTCTGAGAGATCTCGTTTTTTTGAGGTGAAGCATGTCCATTAGTTCAGGGTTTGACATGGCCCTATAGGCCAGGCATAGGTCACCTCTGAGCAGACGGTAAGCGACTGAGAAGAGCTGGAGCTTTTTTAGTTGTGCTTCATAGGGTAATTGTTTAAGACCCTTAATCCTCTTAGTGAGGTACTTCTGTGGTCTTTCTAGTTGTTGCAGGTTTCTAGTGAGGTACATCCCAAATGGGGCATTGTACTCTATTATGGGCCTAATGAGTGAGGAGTAAAGGGGCACAATCACCTCCTTGGATCTGGATGAGAAACCCTTTGTGATCAGGTGTGCCACATAGAAGGATTTCCTGACCGTTTTGGTTATGTGGTTATCAAAGGAGAGCATGCTATCTACTTGGGTACCCAGGTCCCTAATTACTTCTTCTGTACTTAGTGGATTCCCATCTATGTGGTAGTTTGTAGGTACTTTGTTTTTCTCAAATGGGATTACTATGCATTTTTTGGCATTTAGCTTGAGGCCGTGACTTTGACACCAGGTGTTTGTCTCTGTGAGACCCTTTTGCACAATGTCTGTGTCAGCTGGAGAGTCAATTATTGCACCCACTTTACAGTCATCTGTGAACTTGGTTAGCCACAGTCCCTCCGCCTTTGCCTGTACTTCGGAGAAATATATACCGAACAGGAGGGGTCCCATGACTGAGCCCTGTGGGACTCCGCTTGTGACTGGTTTAGAGTCAGACATGGTGCCTGCCACTCTTACCATGTGGGTTCTGTCTGAGAGCCAATTGGCAACCCATCTCATGACATAGGGGTTAATATTTAAGCTGGTGAGTTTTCCTGAGTGTGGGATGGTGTTGAACGCCTTAGCGAGGTCCAGATATGCTGTGTGGACCACCTTCCCTTCATCTATAGCCTTGGTGACTGTTTCGAAGAAGTCGATCAAGTTCAGGGGCAAGATCTGCCTTTAACAAAGCCGAACTGGGTGGGGTCCAGTGTCTGGAGGTTCCCAATGTCCCTGTTAATGAGCTCCATGATAATGCGTTCCATGGCTTTGCAGACCAAGCTAGTCAAGCTTATAGGGCGATAGTTCCCAGGGTCAGTTGTGGCACCACCTTTGTGGAGTGGTACGACTTTTGCTGTACGCCATTCTTTGGGTACATAGCCTGTAGAGAGGCTGAGTTTGAATAGTGATTTGAGATGGGGGGTTAGTTCATTTTGAAGCTTGCGTATGACACAACCTGGGATAGCATCTGGTCCCACTGATGCTGTGTTTTTGGCCTTTGCAAGGGCTGTCTTTACTTGTGTGTCTGAGATATCTGGAGTGCCACATTCTTCTGGGATGGGTGCTAGCCCCTTTGGTGGAGGCGGGGGGGGAGGTGAAGTTTGCACTGAACTTGTCAGCCAGGATGTTGACAATGTCGGTTGGTTCAGTGTATTTATAGCCATTATGCACTAGCTCGGAGCATATCTGAGTGTTTGTCCCTAGACTCTTGACATAGTTAAAGAAGGCCTTGTGGTTATCCTTAGAGTCATTGGCTATTTTTCTTTCGAAGTTGGCCTTGGATGATTTAATGAGGAAGCGCAGTTTTTTACTGATGTTAATCAGAGATGCCTTCTTATTTTGGGATTTTGTTCTATCTTGCAGGAGTTTCCTCCTTCTGTTGTAAAGTTTATTTATGGCTGGGGTCCACCAGACTGGCTTCCTCTTTATATATATATATATATATATATATATATATATATATATATATATATATATATATCTTCTTCTTCTATCGGCTACTCCCATTAGGGATCGCCACAGCAGATCAACTGTTTCCATTTCTTCCTGTCCTCTGCATCTTGCTCTGTCACACCAACTACCTGCATGTCCTCTCTTACCACATCCATAAACCTTATCTTAGGCCTTCCTCTTTTCCTGTTACCTGGCAACTTCATCCTTAGCATATTTTTCCCAATATACTCTGCATCCCTCCTCAGCACATGTACAAACCAACGTAATCTTGCCTCTCTGGCTTTGTCTCCAAACCTGGGCTGACCCTCTAATATACTTATTCATAATCCTGTCCATCCTCGTCACACCCAGTACAAATCTTAACATCTTCACCTCTGCCATGTCAAGCTCTGACTCCTGCCTTTTTTGTCAATGCCACTGTCTCCAACCCATATAACATAGCTGGTCTCACAACCCTCTTGTTAGACCTTCCCTTTCACTCTTACTGGTACTCGTCTGTCACAAATCACTTCTGACACTCTTCTCCGCCCACTCCATCCTGCCTGTACTCCCTTCTTCACCTCTCTTCCACACTCACCATTACTCTGAACTGTTGATCCCAAGTACTTAAACTCATTTACCTTCGCCACCACTACTCCCTGCATCCTCACCATTCCTCTATCCTCCCTCTCATTCACACACTTATATTCTGTCTTTGTCCTGCTGACCTTCATTCCTCTTCTCTCTAGAGCATATCTCCACCTCTCCAGGGTCTCCTCCACCTGTTCCCTACTCTCACTACAGATCACAATGTCATCTGCAAACATCATAGTCCACAGAGACTCCGGTCTGATCTCGTCTGTCAACCTGTCCATTACCATTGCAAATAAGAAAGGGCTCAGAGCTGATCCCTGATGTAATCCCACCTCCACCTTAAATGCATCTGTCACTCCCACCGCAGACCTCACCACTGTCACACTACCCTCGTACATATCCTGTACCACTCTTACATACTTCTCTGACACTCCTGACTTCCTCATACAATACCGCAACTCCTCTCTAGGCACCCTGTCATATGCTTTCTCTAAATCCACAAAGACACAATGCAACTCCTTCTGACCTTCTCTGTACTTCTCCAACAACACTCTCAGAGCAAACATCGCATCTGTAGTGCTCTTTCTTGGCATGAAACCATACCGCTGATCACTAATCATCACCTCCCTTCTTAACCTAGCTTCCACTACTCTTTCCCATAACTTCATGCTGTGACTGATCAGTTTAATCCCTCTGTAGTTAGTACAGCTCTGCACTTCACCCTTATATACAAATAAGTAAGTATACCAGGTGTGTGTGTTTATTCAACCAGCTGCTATTTATATGCATATATGGTTCCGCTGTGCTTCATTAAGTGGCCATTTGTTCGACATAATTAGAGGGTGTTGTTGAATTTCGATGGTATGAATAGTTGAAGAGTGCAAATGTCAAAGTTATGTTTGCCAATGTAGGTGAATGGGGTTGGAAAGGGTGAAAGTGTTTGTGCATGTATTTGTGAGTTAGTGTTACAGATGGGGTTACATTAGGGATAGGTGTTGTTTATGTGTGTGCAAATGTGTGCACTTTAGGGTTAGAGTCAGGGTTAGGTAAGGGGATTGATGTAGTATTGTTAATGTGTGTTTATGCATGTTTGTGTATACGAGTGTATCTTGTATAGTGGCAGTGTTATGGGAAGGTTTGGGTTAGGGTTTGGGGAAGGGGAAGAGTCAGAGTTAGGGTTAGAACCCATTACTAAGTTGGTGCAATGGGGAGGAGCTTCTGCTTATTTTACAAATTGTCTAATATGTCCTTTGCTTTGTTCAATATCTTTTCACCCAGTGGTCCAAACATTGTATGCCAAAACTGTCTCTTTTTTGAGTACTTTCATATACTTCACTTCCAGGTTTCAATACAAGCATTAAACAATTCCTTATTCTTTATATATCAATTCTTGGATCTTTGCAGCTTATATACAAGGAGTGGAACTAGTTTTTACTTATTCAGTCAGTTTGTTCTGAGTTATTTGGCTAGACCCTGAGGAGGAAAGGCCAGGGAGACCTCTAAGAGTGCACCGAGGAAGGGGGGAGAGATTAGTCCGTGGTGGAGTAAGGACAAAGCCAGCATTTTTTGAGGTATGGAACAAGATTCTTTTTGAATAGGGCTGAAGACGGTTCTGAGGTTAGGTCTGCAGGAAGAGATATGTGTGTTTTTTCCTGTACATGCAGCTATTCTTGTGCTATTATTTAGTGTCAAATCATTGCATATGCATGAACTGTTATATAAACAATGAAATTGCATGTGTGGGTATGGTATAACAGCCCACTGAGATTTATTTTATTTATTTATTTTATTTTACATTTGTTGACTGGGACAGTCCAACTGGATTCATATCCATTTTCAGTGGAGGCCTGGGGAGAAAAGCTCCAGAAATACAAGTTATGTTAAAAATGCTAAGAAATACAAATAAAAAGAGTACAATACCAACAGTTCATCCGCAATTCATGCAAACAATGATTACAGGAGATAATAAGATGGAAATAAACAATTTGAGTTGGTTTTGGGTACTAAGGAATATGGTGTAGAGTACTATCTGAGAAAAAATGCCAGGAAAAATATGAAGGAAGAGAAAAAAATAATAGCACAGAGCGCATAAAGGGGTGGCTAACCTGGGCTAGAGCAGGTGCGGATCCAGTCGTTAGTGAAATCATTTGAAGCTGCAGTTTTAAATTTAGTTAGAGAGGGTTCCACTGTTAAGGCAGGAGGGAGCGAGTTCCAAGTTTTTGCTATGTAACTGGAGAATATTGAGTCACCAGCATGATTGCAGGATTTAGAGGTTTGCATCAGTAATTTGTCATTGGATCTAACTGGCCTGGTACTGGTGTGAGGGATTAATAAGGATTGTATTCCTGGTACTTTATCTGGTTGCTTAAGTATTCTGTGGGCTACTATAAGCTGATTATAGAGAAGTAGGTTGGGGAACTCAAGCCATTTTAGTAGTTTTAGATTTTGAGAGTCATGCGTGCGATAGGTAGACCCTGCAGCAAGTCTAGCAATATGGTTGTAGCAGGCAGTTAACTTATTTAGTTCAGTTATTAAGAGGTTGTGAGAATGGGGGAGGCATATAGGAGACTGGAGAGTAGTTGGGTGCATGCTGTGTTGGTTCTGGCCATAGGGGTTAAGAAGGCTTGGTTCCTGTAGAGTGAGACCAGTTTTTTTATTGGTGTTTTTGATTGTTTGGTTAACATATAGGTCAAATTTCAGATTGTTGTCAGTTAGGACCCTTAGTAGTTTTGTCTGGCTATCAGGGGAGATTATGGTACCATTTTTAAATGTGATTCTGAAGATAACCTTTGGGGAGCGACGAGCTGGGGAGAACAGCTATAGCTTGGTTTTATTAGCATTTAGTAGTAGTTGCTGCTAGAGAGCCAGCTTTCAATTGATTTAAATGTTTTCTGGGTCAGGGGCTGGAGTTCTGGAAGGGAGTTGGCTGAGTAGATCAAAGTAGAATTGTCTGCGTATTGTATACAGGTAGCTTCAGGGGTGACGGACTGTAGATCATTAACAAAGATTGAGAATAGTAGGGAAACTAATATAGAACCTTGTGGAACTCCAAATGAAGCAGGTATAAGGGTGGACAGTCTGTTTTGCCAGAGCACTGCCTGATTTCTATCTTGAAGGTAACTGAAACCAATTGATTGGTTACGTACGGAAAGTTATTTAAGAGAGGATTAGTTTACTATGACTGACTATATAGAAAGCTTTAGCTAGGTCTAAAAAGAGAGTAGATGAGATTTTGCCATTGCTCCTATTCTGGTTAATGGAGTTTGTGAATGATAGCAATGCTGTTGTGGTGCTATGATGGGGTCTAAAGCCATGCTGTGTATTTGTAAGAAGTTTGTTTTGGATTAGGTAGTGATTAAGCTGGCTATGAATACACTTTTCCATAATTTTGGCTAATGGTAAGAGGATGGCAATAGGCCTATAGTTGGATAACTCTAAAGAGATGACAGCAGTGATGTAATTTGATGGCGTGAGTGATGTCATTTGATAGAGTGAGTATGCTATACCTTGTCTTATCATGCATTCCTCCTGTGTAGACCAGCCTATGCCTGAGCCACATATACCTGAATGTTCTCCTGCACTTTATTGAAATAAGAGTGTAGGGAAGAATACAGACGACCTTATGTCTGTGGGGAATCAGTAGCTATGACCAGCCCATACATGGTGTCCAACATGATGAGTGTATTAATGCTGTTTCAGATTTCTAACAGTTATACACAACACAAGGTGGTCCTCTCAGGATTTTTAGATTTGGGCAGAGGGTGCTGCTCATACCTGCTCACAGTTGCTATCTCTGTGAGAAACAAGTCCAGTTACTAGCCCTTCCTCTTATCTCTGTCCACTGTGTCCTTCACCTCTGGTGTCCATGTCGCTACCCTTTATTTTGTCAGCTCCTTCTCATTGCCATTTATCTGAAAGCTTATCTAACCGAAATGTCGTGCCAAATACCATAAATATTACATGCTGATGTTGCTCTTCATGTTAATCGGTTTTATTGCACGTTCCCTGCATTCTTCCCACCCTGACATCTCATTTCCTGTACATTTCTCTTCTTGTATGCCTTTTCACAACCCTTCTTTTTGATTTTCTAACATATTAAACACAGTAATTTACCAAATCAAAAATGCCATGTACATAGCCAGTGAACACCTACATTCTTGTGTCTCACGATGAACCCTGTGTCTCTTCTTTATTAGTTACATCCTGCCCCTTTAAGCTACCATATTTCCACATTTACATGACTCAGTATGTGCTATTCTCTATATATAGCTGCAAATGCAGTTTACAGTGATGCTGCATGCTGTGGTTTGCAGTTATGTGCACTTAACTATGTTGAGGACAGCAGAAAATGTCATTGGTTCCTCGCTGCCATCCATGGATGATTTGCACGAGACTCGGTGAGTGGGAAGGGCTAGGAAGATAATCAACGATCCCACTCACTCTACCCATGGCATATACTTCCACCTTTCCTCGGGCAGGCGGTATCGCAGCTTACACTACAAAACATCTAGACTGAACAGGAGCTTCTTCCCTCTGTCCATAAGGCTGATGACAGGCATGACAGTGAATAATGAGATCAGTATGCCACTTGCTATGAAGTATCAGCTATAGTAATCACTCTGGCAAATTGCTTCAATAACTGGTACACTTAGCCTGCTCTCTTATGCTATTACCTCCTTAATGTTTAATAGTCAGGAGTGAGTCACCACTCCATACATGTGCAATAAGAAAATCAGAATATATCATACTACAACTGATGAAATGCGATATTCTAAACAATCACAATGCGAAGTCATAGTCTTGCAATACCTACTAGTATAATATCTCTAATGTTTTCCTGTCTAATTGTGGAAATTTACTGTGTTGTTAATATTTTAATTATTACTGTATGTGCATTAGTCTTACTGTCATTCAAACTATGTGTTCATTGTTATGTCTTATACAGGGAACAAAGCAACGTAATTCTGCTCAGCTTGTACTGCTGTGTATATCTAATCAACAACAAAGTTTACTTTGACTTTGACTTAACACCGCAGAGCACCCCGTTACACTTTTGTATTCAATAATGTGCCATGACATTTGACATCTGAATCTAGATTTCTTATGATACTTTATGACATAAATAACCCAGTGCAGCACTTTCTAATAGATATGTTACTGCATAAATGAAGCTCATTTTCCTTGTAGCAACTGTGTCTTATGTCACTTGCTGATAGCATTCTTAGAATTTTTCTTGGCTGTCATATTGATTTTTTTGTATCAATTTTGCCTAAAGGCACTGCATGTATCTGTTCAACATAACCATACATAGGTGTTGCACATATCATGCCCACTGGCTGAGCCGGATGCGACTCATGGAATTGGTACAGTAGCAGAATGACACAGCCACACATCAAAACGTGTTTACTCTGCTACATTATCTGTACTGCCACATGTGCCAGACAGCACCCTCATCTGCTGGACATGTTGTACCTCATGCTGTTATTTGCCATACAATTGCAGAGTATGTTGTGATATGCGCAGATGCCATATGTGCATGTCCCATCTATAGGGTGTGGTGCAATGGAAAGAGGAAGTAAATCATAGCTGAGCAGTTGTCTCTTAATCCTAAACATAGCAGCTGTGGGAAACGTTTTTACAATTGTTTTACACATTGCAGATCTGCATAGCACTTAGTTGATGAGAAATGATCTCTTATGCTGTTAGCAGTTTAGGCAGAGTGGGTTTAGACTTATGATGATGACTTTGTGTGTTGTGGTACTGGATACGCATGACTGATTTTGGTGGCCCCCTGATGTATGTTACTACATCTGCCACTGTACAAAGTAGTAGGAAAGCCTTATAACCGGAGCACCACATAAACACCTCAGATACAAGGTGTCTATAGTACATGGCGGCATCTGCCCATATCACAGCATATTGTGCAATTGTATAGCAAATAATAGCATGAGGCAGCCATTAGCACCATTCTCCATACAGGGAAATCAACCATACCCTCTCCATCAACAATGACAATACAGAAGACATAGCTACCCTATTCAACAAATATTTTACAGAAATTGTACTTGCCTTGTCTAATCTTCAGCACTCCTCACCTTCCGCTGAACTACACAAGACAATCTTCAATAAAGACTCCTTTACTTTCCAGCCAGCCTCCATCAACAACATAAAAAAAAACTACTTAAAAAACTAAAGCCAACTACCATAGCTGCAGACAAACTTCCAGCAGAATTTCTGCAAATTACTGCTGACTCAATAGCCTATCCTGTAACCATCCTTATCAATGGACCCCCGTCTGAAAATAAAGTCTCTGAAATCTGGAAACTCTCCCACATAATGCCTCTACACAAAGGTAGTAATTCTACAGAACTGAGTAATTATTGTCCTATAGCAATACTACCCCCTCTATCCAAGGTCCTAGAAAGATGTGTTCATAAACAAATTATGGATCACTTACCCACACACAAACTCTTATTAAACACCCAGCATGGCTTTCGCCCGTCCCATAGCACCACTACTGCCTTAATGTCCTTCACCAATACAGTAAACCACTGCAGAAACAATGGGAAATTTGTTTTGGCTGTCTTTCTTGACCTTTCCAAGGTCTTCGACATGGTCACACATAGTAAACTTATACAAATCCTTTCTGATAATATCAGTCATCATCTATCACTTGATTCCAAAGCTATTTATCAGGTTGCCGGCAGGCTGTCCAGTGGAAGAACAACCTGTCCCCTCTTCTTCCAGTGACAATAGGAGTTCCTCAAGGCTCCATTCTAGGACTCCTCCTCTTCTCACATTTTAGCGTCTCAATTCCTCCTCTTCTCACATTTTAGCGTCTCCATTCCTCCTCTTCTCACATTTTAGCGTCTCCATTCCTCCTCTTCTCACATTTTAGTGTCTCCATTCCTCCTCTTCTCACATTTTAGCATCTCCATTCCTCCTCTTCTTACATTTTAGCGTCTCCATTCCTCCTCTTCTCACATTTTAGCGTCTCCATTCCTCCTCTTCTCACATTTTAGCGTCTCCATTCCTCCTCTTCTCACGTTTAGCGTCTCCATTCCTCCTCTTCTCACAATTTAGCGTCTCCATTCCTCCTCTTCTCACATTTTAGTGTCTCCATTCCTCCTCTTCTCACGTTTTAGCGTCTCCATTCCTCCTCTTCTCACATTTTAGCGTCTCCATTCCTCCTCTTCTCACATTTTAGTGTCTCCATTCCTCCTCTTCTCACATTTTAGCGTCTCCATTCCTCCTCTTCTCACATTTTAGTGTCTCCATTCCTCCTCTTCTCACGTTTTAGCGTCTCCATTCCTCCTCTTCTCACATTTTAGCGTCTCCATTCCTCCTCTTCTCACATTTTAGTGTCTCCATTCCTCCTCTTCTCACATTTTAGCGTCTCCATTCCTCCTATTCTCACATTTTAGTGTCTCCATTCCTCCTCTTCTCACGTTTTAGCGTCTCCATTCCTCCTCTTCTCACATTTTAGCATCTCCATTCCTCCTCTTCTCACATTTTAGCGTCTCCATTCCTCCTCTTCTCACATTTTAGCGTCTCCATTCCTCCTCTTCTCACGTTTTAGCATCTCCATTCCTCCTCTTCTCACGTTTTAGCGTCTCCATTCCTCCTCTTCTCACGTTTTAGCGTCTCCATTCCTCCTCTTCTCACATTTTAGCGTCTCCATTCCTCCTCTTCTCACATTTTAGTGTCTCCATTCCTCCTCTTCTCACATTTTAGCATCTCCATTCCTCCTCTTCTCACATTTTAGTGTCTCCATTCCTCCTCTTCTCATGTTTTAGCGTCTCCATTCCTCCTCTTCTCACATTTTAGCATCTCCATTCCTCCTCTTCTCACATTTTAGCGTCTCCATTCCTCCTCTTCTCACATTTTAGCGTCTCCATTCCTCCTCTTCTCATGTTTTAGCATCTTCATTCCTCCTCTTCTCACGTTTTAGCGTCTCCATTCCTCCTTTTCTCACATTTTAGCATCTCCATTCCTCCTCTTCTCATTCATCCATTGTCCAATATGCAGATGACTCTACCTTATTCTCTGCTGCCTCCTCTCTTCAGGAACTCCATGCAATCACGCAGAAACAATGGGAAATTTGTTTTGGCTGTCTTTCTTGACCTTTCCAAGGTCTTCGACATGGTCACACATAGTAAACTTATACAAATCCTTTCTGATAATATCAGTCATCATCTATCACTTGATTCCAAAGCTATTTATCAGGTTGCCAGCAGGCTGTCCAGTGGAAGAACAACCTGTCCCCTCTTCTTCCAGTGACAATAGGAGTTCCTCAAGACTCCATTCTAGGACTCCTCCTCTTCTCACATTTTAGCGTCTCCATTCCTCCTCTTCTCACATTTTAGCGTCTCCATTCCTCCTCTTCTCACATTTTAGCATCTCCATTCCTCCTCTTCTCACGTTTTAGCGTCTCCATTCCTCCTCTTCTCACATTTTAGCATCTCCATTCCTCCTCTTCTCACATTTTAGCGTCTCCATTCCTCCTCTTCTCACATTTTAGCATCTCCATGCTTCCTCTTCTCATGTTTTAGCATCTTCATTCCTCCTCTTCTCACGTTTTAGCGTCTCCATTCCTCCTCTTCTCACGTTTTAGCGTCTCCATTCCTCCTCTTCTCATTCATCCATTGTCCAATATGCAGACGACTCTACCTTATTCTCTGCTGCCTCCTCTCTTCAGGAACTCCATGCAATCACGGAGAAACAATGGGAAATTTGTTTTGGCTGTCTTTCTTGACCTTTCCAAGGTCTTCGACATGGTCACACATAGTAAACTTATACAAATCCTTTCTGATAATATCAGTCATCATCTATCACTTGATTCCAAAGCTATTTATCAGGTTGCCAGCAGGCTGTCCAGTGGAAGAACAACCTGTCCCCTCTTCTTCCAGTGACAATAGGAGTTCCTCAAGGCTCCATTCTAGGACTCCTCCTCTTCTCACATTTTAGCGTCTCCATTCCTCCTCTTCTCACATTTTAGCGTCTCCATTCCTCCTCTTCTCACATTTTAGCATCTCCATTCCTCCTCTTCTCACATTTTAGCATCTCCATTCCTCCTCTTCTCACGTTTTAGCATCTCCATTCCTCCTCTCACGTTTTAGCGTCTCCATTCCTCCTCTTCTCACGTTTTAGCATCTCCATTCCTCCTCTTCTCACATTTTAGTGTCTCCATTCCTCCTCTTCTCATTCATCCATTGTCCAATATGCAGACGACTCTACCTTATTCTCTGCTGCCTCCTCTCTTCAGGAACTCCATGCAATCACGCAGGTGTCCTTTCTCTCAGTAGAAAAATGGCTCACTAACTCAAGGCTAATTCTTAACACTAATAAAACAAAACTTCTACTGTTTAACCCAACAAGATCCACCGCAGCTAGCTACTCCTTCAATATTATGTCCAAAAACAAAACCATCATTTCTTCTGTTACTCACACTAAACTCCTAGGGGTAGAAATCGACTGGAATATGCAATATGACATCCATATCTCCCAGAACATAAAGAAAGTTCATAAGAAATTGGGTCTTCTATACAGAAATAAACAATTCCTGATTAAACAGACCAAATCCACTATTGCACATACCCATCTCATAGCTACACTCCTATATGCCTCCCCAATACTCACAAACTTGACAAAAACAAAAATGGCCAAACTCGGCTCCTGCTACAATAAAATAGCCAGGTTTTCCACAAACTCTCATTTCAGGACACATCATTGTTCAGCTTTTAAACAGCTCACTTGGCTTAAACTACCCCAGCTCCTTCTCTATAACCAATTGACCTTTGCCCACAAAATCTTTACCAGCCTGACAAAACCACTGACCTCCAAAATGTGATACTTCCACAATCAAATAATAGAACACTCCACTCTAGTAATAGATTACTATTACAGGTAACTAAAGCCAACAACTCAGCTGGTGAGTCTCTCTTCTCCAGCTTCATACTTAAGAAATGGAGCACCATGCCCCACTATATAATATTCCAATCGTCCTTAACAAAATTTAAACATATGCTAAAAACTCATATGGCAAACACTTGGCTATGTTCCTGTTCCAGCCCTGGTTAATTAATTCCCAATATCTAAGGCCTTTAACCCACTCATACCAGTTATATTAACCAAGCTAATTACCTCCGTAATCTGTGAGTCTAATTCTCAGCTACCTGCACCCTCTGTAATATTATATACCAACATGACTATGGACTTCAGTGTATAGTAACTCTCAGACCTAGGTCATTTATGTAACACCACAATAGGTCTTGTATGACACTCACTACTGTTATGTCTAGGATGCTATTAGGTCACCTCAGACTACCAATTACCTACCTTATAATTCACATTTTTGTATATATTGTATCCAGTACCGATCATCAACTGTAACTCCTGTCATACTTTTATGTATCACAATATTGTATATGGTATGTTATAAATTGTCTTATTTGTCTTGCTTAATTTTATATTTTAACTTTTTCTGTTTTGCTTAATTTGACATTCAAAAGTTTTTTTCAAACTGTAATGTAACTTGTATTTATAAACTGCATTTTGTATCTTGTACTTATTTGTGGAGTTTTTCTCCCGGGCCTCTGCTGAAAAGTGACCCGTGTCCAGTCGGACTTTTTCAGGTAAAAAAATGTTAAATAAATAAATAAATATCCCCCCCCCACCAATAACACTGTGTAGCATCAGTATAACTGCATATTACACAATGACGCGTCATTGTTATTCAAAAATGAACATGCTGATTGGACATTCCAACCAGCATGCCTGCTGTAAATTGAGCATATAAGAATAGAAAAAACACCAAAACACAAAAATAAAAAATAATAAAGGGTACACCACACTGAGAATAGAAAAAAGCCCAGGTGCTAAACTATCGTTCAGAGACCAGACTTTTCTAATGGAGTGTGCTACGGAGGGACAGTGCAAGCAGAAGAAAAAACAGGTATATTCTTAGAAATAAAGAAATGTAACTGATTTTCATACTATTTCAGCACTATCACTCCTTAAATCTCGGCAGAATGTCATACCTCTCAACTGTCCGGATCTTCGGAGAATTTATTTCTCATAGTTTTGCTCTTCTCCATATAAAATTGTTTTCTTGCAATGCAGTGGGGTTGAAGTCATTAAATAATGAGCAAAAAGGCAGGTCATCCCCACAATCCAGGAAGGCATTGCTCAAGTGAGTCTGTAATGCAATACAACAGCACTGATGTACTGTGCAAGACAGAGAACGTAACTCCCATACAAATTTCAAATACATCAAAACACACGGAAGAATGAGAAACAATGAGAAGGAACACTATGGTGCCATTATACAAAGACATTATACAAGAAAGGTAAGCAATTTCTTTTTTAAATAATGTCATGTTATAATAGCAATAATCCAATCGTTGGTTATTGCTTAGTTGTAATCGTCTATGCTCCTTCAGCAGGCCATCTGCATCCTGATTTTTTGCTTCTTTCCAAACAGTGCATTCGATCTTTATGTGAGTCTGCGGTAGTCATACTCTCAGTTGTCATTGCTGGACATTCATAGCAGTGTGGATTGGGTCTCTTTCCCTCTTTAGGTAAATATGCATGCTTCTGTAATATATGAACAGTACATTTGTTGAGTGCAAATATTATATCTGCATACATCAAAATGGTCATAAGGATGATGGCTTGTCAACCACAGCATATGTTGTTTAATCAAAGCAGGTGTAGCTTTACAGTTTTAGAGTACCACATGTGGTACCAATGTCTGTGGACGACAGGTGCTATAGTGATCCTTTACATTCTAACGCTGTGTTTCTGGAACTTCTCAGACGGTTGTATGTTCATTATTGCTGCACTGAATTGTGTGCAAATTTGCACATTCCACCTGCTCCAGTCCCGAGTTCATCATCATCAGCCCACTTTTTCCCATTTTGTTCATGGGGTCATGGTATCATGTTAATTGTCCAAGAAAACCAAGAAAGGCTAGCACACTATCTTAGTGGAACAATTTTATTATACATTCACATACCAGTTTCAGCTGTATATTGTGTTAATTGTCACCATCTCTCTCGATTCTATGCCACATTCCTGCCTTCTTTGACACTCATGCCTGACTGTCGCAGATCTTCTCTCAAAAAATCCATCCATGTCTTTGTTGGATGTCTTTGTTTCCTCTTACCTTCTTCCTGTCTGTCCAAAATCTTCTTCACCAGATTGTTTTCTGCTCTTCTGTACATGTGTCCGAACCACTGTAATCTGTTCTCTTTGACCTTTTCTGCAATTGGAGCTGCCTTCACTTCTGCTCTTATGTCCTCATTTCTTTATCTGTCCCACAGTGTGTATCCTACCACCCTTCTCAGGTACTTCATTTCCATGACCTCTAACTTCCTCATCTATTCTGCCTTTACTGCCCAGGTTTGTGTACCTTTCAGTACTACTGGTTACACCACTGTCTTGTACACCTTACTTTTAAGATTCTTTGGTATTCTTCTAGCATAGACTACACCTGAGACTCTAAGCCAGTTGGTTGCAATCCCTCTGATTCTAGCTTTCACCTCTTCATTCAGACTTCCCTTCTCCTCAGCCACCTTCCCAGATACTTGAAACTATTAACCTATTCCACTATCTTCCCTTCAATCTCAATTCACATCTGATTTCCCCAATTTGCTGCATTACCACTGTCTAATCTGTGCTTAGTTTCATCCCATGTGCCTTCAGTTTTGCATTCCATTCCCCTATCCTTTGCTGAAGTTCTTGCTCAGAGTCTACCTGTGATGCCACATCATCTGCATAAAGCAACTTTGTTGATCTGGCCCCTCCGACCTGTTTACTAATGTAGTCCATCACCAGTATGAACAGCAGTGGGCTCAGAGATGAACCCTCGTACACACCCACTCCCACTGGGAACCCCTCATATGCATCTCATTGCATAGCTGGTTCTTCCTAAGGTACTTGCTCCATTGCATGTTCAAGCAGCTTGGAGCTGTTGCAGTTCATCTGAGCATTTTAATTGTGCTGGGAGGACAAATAAGGATAATTCCTTGTGCATACGCACCTATCTGCCATTAGCATGGTTCTCAGCAGATTATGTATGGATGCTACAAAGTGATATCATCTGTACCATGTGCCTTTCCACTACCTGCATCTGATCCATCTGTCTACCGGGCATGTTCAACCATCCATCTATAAGTGACATTGAGTTGGCCATGATCATTATGAACTTTTTTGTCTTTGTTGGTTGCGTCATATATGCATATCCTGTTGTGTTGGACCATATCTCTCAACCTTTAAGTTCATGAAATTAGGACAAAGACGGAAATAATGGGGGATCAAAACACCAAAATCAGGGACAGATTTTAATTATTACGCTAATAAACTTAGAAATTTGCTAAAATGAAAAATATGAATCTACATGCATTTTCTGAAAGATATGAAGTGTGAAATTCAAATGGGGGTCGTTATTTAGTGACTTCAGTGAGGGTGGCCACAGTGGTGCAGCGGTTAGTGTTGTCACCTCACAGCAAGAGGTTCTCCGGTTCGATTCTCGGCTGAGGTGCCTTCTGTACGGAGTCTAGATGTCCTCTCTGTGGTCACGTGGGTTTCCTCCGGGTGCTCTGGTTTCCTCCCACATCCCAAAAGACATGCTGTAGGTGGATTGGATACTTTAAATTGGCCCTAGGCGTGAGTGTGTGTGCCTTCTGTAGAAGGTTGGGTGCCGGGCTGCCAACTCAACACTGTAAAACTCCACTGCCAAACATGAGCGGACAGGTGATCCGCTGTGGCGACCCCTAACCGGGAAAAGCCAAAAAGGAGAAGAAGATTTAGTGACTTCAGTCTTTAATGATTTGCCAGAAAACCACATATTTTTGAGAAACGCACTAACAGTATGAGGAAAAATCTGAACATTCTGTGAAAATCTGGTTAGTTGAAAGGTATGTGACATCTTTAGCTACATTTTCCATGCTCCTCAGATGTATGAAATCAGTGGTCTTGCCTAGCCCCAGAATGTGGTCATCAGTGACAAATCTCTTTCTCCCCATGCAATATGGAGTGGTGAACAAAAGCAAAACCAGATGAACATATGCAGCTTCCTGCTTTATATTTGTTTTCTGTTTTAAACGTTTGTCTTTGCTGAGTCTATTAAAGGAAAAAGAGGTTAATTACTTTATTGTTTGGAAAGCAAGTAAATAGGGGATTGTCGATGCTGAAAACTGTGGTGTCTGTTATCTCAATTATCTCTGTTCATTTTAACATTGATACATTCCGCAGTGGTGCAGCGGTAGCATTGTTGCCTCACAGCAAGAGATTCTCCCATTCGATTCTCGGCTTGGGTTGGGAGTGCTTTCTGTGTGGAGTCTGCATGTCCTCCCTGCGGTCGAGTGGGCGTTCGAAAGACATGCCTTGAATGGGCGTGCCTTTGTTGAAGGTTGGGCATCGGGCTGGCAACTCAACACCATAAAAACCAACTGCCAATCATTAGCGGACCGGAGTTCTGCTGTGGCGACCCCTAACCGGGAAAAGCCGAAAGACAAACAACAATTAGATGGGACACTTCCTTGCCTGTTTAGGTTCACAGTTTTTCTGGTTCAAAGTGTTGTTGAGTTAATGAGAGTGAATGAGAGATGCCTACCTTCATTCCCAAAGTTTGGAAGACTTTATTGAAAGTACCCTAGAACCCAAGATGTCAAACAATATTATGCAGAAATCACCTGCTCTATTGATGCTAGACATGGGTCCCAGCAGAATGTAACCCCAAAGACATTATTCTGAGCAATCGAGCAGACACCCATACAAAGGCTGAGTTTCTTGGGGGGAACAGCATTGTGAACTATACAAGAAACCGTATTATAGTAGTTAAACATTTGAGCAGGATGAAAACAATGCAGCTGGGCAAATAGAAGCTCATTTTGTAAAGAAAGTGAAGAAATTTGTCCTGTGTCATGAAAGTTTTTATGTTTGATGCTACCATTTAACAAAAGTTTTTGTATACATTCTTTACCTCTATGTAAGCCAAGTGTCATGCCCCCCTCCCATGTTTCTTAAGTCCATTCATTCTCCTGTGTTGGGTATCCCCAGCAGAGGGTAAGAGATAATGAAAAAGGCCATCATCCAGGCAGCCAGTGAGGCTGTTTGTGCCATTGCCAGCACTGCAGTAATTAAGGGCATTTCTATTACACTTTTCCGTGGTACTTCACATGAGTACCTGCAACATGACTGGGCATCCTGTGCCCCATTCGTGTGCCACTGCACAAGCTCACATGTGAACCCAGGTGATCCAGATCAAAGTCAGGGCTTTGTCCCTTGATACAACAGATTCAGAATACGTAAGACAGATTCTGAGTGAAAAGTCATAAATTATTCGACTCTGCTATTACATCCATAGTAGCTTGCATTATCACTATTTTAATAGTTAAATCATAGCATTGCTGCTCTAGAAGAAATAAATTACAAGATATCATTGCTGTTATAAATAGTTGTATAGAAGACACGGCTGAAAAAGCCCTTACACATCTAGCTAGTTAATGAATAAGTAAAATAACATACTCAAATGAATTTCTTCTACAGATACAGTATTTAAAATGCTGTATATGTTTGTAAAACACACCTGACTCATTCTGATTACATTCAAGTAGAGGTACAATCCATTTTTCCTAAACAAGTGTCAGAGTACTACATGAAATAAACCACATCAAATAGTTAAGAAGCCAGAAAAGCAGGTTATGTGGCACTACGTTAGTGTCTTAGAATGCCTTTCATAATGTCCATTATGCTTACAAAAATGACACTCTTATAACAGTAGACACACACACACACACGCACACACACACACACACACACACACACACACACACACACACACACACACTTGCAGAATCTTTTATACTGTATGGAGATAAAACTCAAAATGCACAAGCAATTATTTGGAATATATTTATGCATGACAAAATGACATTTCCAAGAAAAACAATCTACTTTCAAATTTGCATAATATATACTGTTGCTAAGGAACAGCTGGGGGGGGGGGGCTTTCTGATTTAAGTGCTACCCAGCAATAAAAATGTTGACCTTTTATAATTCAGCATGATGAGTATAGTATCTTCACAAAATCTTTAAAATATATCCTAGAAATATATCCTAGCTCCATTAATCATGCCATCCTAACATCTAAATATAGCCTACAAAATATTTATAAATAGCATTCTGTATTTTACAGGGTCATAAATCATAAATAAGAAAAAAAGTCTTGACAGTTTATGAACTGCACATTTTTTAACTTTTCTGAAAATTTAATTAAAAATGAACACATTATTCACAGCCCAATGAGAGTGTGTAATCTGAATATAATAATATTTAAACAAATTGCTACTAAATAAGCTATAGGTAACAGTTTTTATTTTTGATAATCACTTATGTAAGGTGGTGGTTCGGCGGTAGCATTGTCGCCTCACAGTAAGACACTGTCCGGTTCGATTCTCAGCTAGAGCATCTTCTGCGTGGAAACATGCGTGAATGGGCGTACCTTCGTTGAAGGTTGTGCGTCAGGGCTGGTAACTCAGCACGTAAAAATCAACTACCAATCATTAGCAGACAGGAGTTCTGCTGTGGCGACCCCTAACCGGGAAAAGCCGAAAGACACAACAACTTATGTACAGCATAAAATAGTATGTCTGTTTCCTGGAATAATTATGGCACTATAGATGACACCACAGTGACATTTTAGATGGCATATATTAACAGCTTGGTACAGACAAGTATAAAATAAAACACACTGCATTGGGAACATAAATATTTTAGTGTAACAGCAATGGCATGGAGAAAGGAAGATAATTTAAGATAAACAAGCATATGATTGCCCATAGGAAAAATTGGAGTGCTTCCACTTAAGTGCTAAATAGAACAGTAAAGCCACAAAAGAAAGGGAATAGTGAAAAAGGCATCCTGAGCTGGAAAAATGAGAGATTAACAGTCTGTAAAGACAGACCTGTTATCACACACACACACACACACACACACACACACACACACACACACATATATATATATATATATATATATATATGATAAAGATTAGATATAGATACAGACACACACACACACGCGCACGCACACACACACACACACACACATATATATATATATATATATATATATATATATATATATATATATATGTAATATGTTATATCATATATGTGATGCCCCACAACTGGCCCAGTAATCAAGGAGCCTCAATCCTCACCACTGACAATAGTGGGGGATGTACATTGGGAGGATGACAAGTTACACACACAGTATTTCCAGATTCAGCTCTCTGCATCAAGTGCAGTTTCCCTTAAGAACACACACAGACCACAGTCAGTCCAGGGCTGGTTTCTCCCTTTTTCTCTAGATCACCAATAAGACTCCCCACTGGCACAACTATAGGGTTGGGATCTCAACTGAGTTGCCAAGCCAAAACCTCCAGCACGCTCTTTGTCCAACAAGTGCTTCGTGTCCCTGCCCAAGTAGCTGACACACATACTCTTTGAGGTTTGATTTACACACATACACACACACACACACACACACACACACACACACACACACACACACACACACACACACACCTAGGAAAGGCTTGTGTAGGCTTACTCGCTATGCCCCCTTCTGCCCAGACTATAATATAGTTCCACCGCCACTAATCATTCCTTATTAGCTACTTTAAGGCTCTTAACAAAGGGTGTCCAACCTTACTATGTAATATTAATATTAATATAAATGGTAATTTGACCAAGAGCAAGGCTATTAGGTGTGGCCCACAGTGTCACCAAATGAATATGCAAGTGCTGTTAGAACTTAAATATGTCTCACAAATATTAGCCACAATGAAAGATTGAAATATATTTAATAACAAATAATAAACGCACAAGAAAATATCCAGTATACAATCACAGTAACATCAGAGTTCAATATCACAGGAAATATTTAAAACAACATTGCAGGGCAGTCTCAGATAAATAAAGAAAAACATCTAAATTAAGCTTTGCTGTATTCCTGACTATGTCTAGAGAATTACTATATCCTAGTTAACTTACTTACAGAGCAAGCAAGGCAGATGTGCTGAATGAGTCTTCCAGCTGATATTGTCAGGTCAAAGAAAAACACAGAATACTCATTCTCTCTGCTGATTCTAATTCCATTTGTTTTTCCTGCCGCAGTCTCTCTGCTAATTCTATTTCCAAACATTTGGCCTCCAATTCAAGTCTCTCGCATTGCAATCATCTCTGCTTAAGTCAGGTTGTCATGCCCCAGTCCTTTGGCCTGGCACATGTCAGCCAACTGGCTCCTTGTCAGTTTGCCATACTTCTCTGCTGACATCTTTGTCTGGTCTCCCTGGCTAACGAAACTAACAACAAAAATAAAACTATTGTGATATGAAACTCAGAATGTTTACTATGTGGCTGATTGAGAGAACAAACACCTTCCTTACTGACCACTGTTTACAGGCTACAGGAGTTCAATATCCACACCACTGAATCCTAATATGTGGACATGTAGACAGACCAGGACAATGTTTAAGCAGTACATTAGTGGGAATTTGAGTGCCATTAGATGTAAAATGATGGATAATGCCTTACAGAGACAGTCCTTCAAACAAAATACTGCTAAGTTTGTCTTTATGAGCATTGATGACACTTTAAATGAAATGTCTCAGTTGCTTAACACTAAAGAAGGAAGACTGATCATTTTGCTTGGTGGTTTATTTCTACCTGGTTTAAACAACCCATACTAAGCATGATTCTGCCTATTTTATTTATACAAAAGCAAAAAAACTCCAGCAGGCAGCCAAATGAACCCCCACAAGCAAAAGTCAGTCCAATGAAAGAAAAAGCTAAGAGTCTGACCAATAACACTAATAATGTGTAAGAAAGTGTTATTAAAGTGTTTATGATCAGACTCCTAGCTTTTTCTTTCATTGTTTAATTTATACACTATGTATATAAATATTTATTAAGTGTTTTTACATGGCTGTTTAATGATGTGATTATTTAATTGATGTATTAACTGGTATTTAAGCTGATCATGCAATTCTGATGGTATGCAGAACAGCATGGTGGTTATGGATGAAACTGGTCCTTGTTTTTTGCTGCCTCAAATAAACTTAACATTTCACTAATGCTGGTGTGTTTTTTGCATTGAAATACAACTTGATCACATCCACAGATTTCCTGTGTTTTCTTGCTGTCACAATCATAGAGCTGTATCAAGTGAATCTAATAGGACCTACCTTGCAGTGAATCCATAATGGAATTCAACAAATAAACTATTTTACCCTAGAAAGTACATCTCATTCAGTTCTATTAATGTTATTTTTCTATCATTGCGAAGTTAAACGTACCAGCCTATAGTTATCTTGGTTGACCTTTTCTCTGCATTTTATGCAGGGGTACTACAGTTGCTTTCAATTCCACAGGACTATACCTCCTTAATAACCCAGTCAGCGTACCTTAATAGCTTCTTTTCTGTACCCTAGGGCCATCATTTCTTATCATATAATACTTCCGTCTGTTGTTGTGTTGTGTCTTTCGGCTTTTCCTGGTTAGGGGTCGCCACAGCAGAACTCCGGTCCGCTAATGATTGGCAGTAGATTTTTACGTGCCGAGTTGCCAGCTCTGATGCACAACCTTCAACGAAGGTACGCCCATTCACGCATGTCTCCACACAGAAGACGCTCTAGCTGAGAATCAAACAGGACAACGTCTTACTGTGAGGCGACAACGCTACCGTGGTTTTGCCAAAAACTCAAGTAGCTGTTCCTAAGATATGTGAATAAAGGTTAAATATATCAGGCAGAAACTGTCTCTGAATTATTAGTATAAGTATGTATCCTATCAGTTGTTGAATTGTACATGTTAGTAGTTTGGCCTTCATTGCAAAGTTGTGCTTTAGCTTTTTTTTTTTTTTTGGATGGGTACTACTGTCTACTCATGTTCCCATTCTAACAGTTAAAATGTGCATCAAATCTAGTAAGGCAGTGGATTTCTTTGATCCGTGGCACCAGTTTGTTCAGCAAGTTCATTTGGGTTTTGAGTTTTAGACTGTAAATTATATTGCCCCATTATTTCAGTTTGCAAATAGGGTGCTGCTACACTCCTAACCCCTCAATTCTTAAATTAGGTGACTGAGAGGATAGCGTGAACCCCATCTTCATGTTAACTGAAAATACAATTTCTGGAAGAGACATAACTTCAGTAATTATGTTCTTAAATCAAATAAATGCAGATGTTACATCTACTTAATTTATTATAAGAATGGCCATACTTGATATCCTATATAGTTCGGGTCTACTTCACCTGACCTAAAACTCATTTGACTGGCTCCCATTTCATCGACATTTAAGGCATAGACTTGTTGTGGGTTTTCCTTCACCTGTGACTTGGCTGTGATAAAAAGAATTACTGTAACTTACAGTGCTGACTGTTAAAATTCAAATAGTCATGTAGAAAGTAGTGTAGTGTTTCTAAATGTGGGTATGTCTATTCACATTTTTATGGTAAATATCTAAAGTAATTTGCTGTATCTTTTGTGCATTCCTAGCAGTAGTGGTAGCGTGTAGAATACTGTAAGGCAAGTTAAAGGTATATGCCCTTTTCCCCACTGTAGTGCGATCCTGGCGTTAGTATATATAATTAGGGGAGGTGTGGGGGCGCAGCCCCCCACCTAGTTTGGTTGTACACTGTCCTGTTTCTGTTAAGAGGGTAAGTAAGTAGTTTTTAAGTTCTGGAATGGATTAGTTATTGGTGTTCTAAGAGTGCTTGTCTATGGTTTATGATTTAGTTTGATGAAATTCAGCACTGTAAGCTGTCTGTGAAATGGGAGTCAGTCAAATGAGTTGTCAGTCAAATGAAATTTAGGTCAATTGGGTGTTGGTCAAATGAGTATTAGGTCAAATGAAGTAGACCCATATAGTTCATGTGCTTTCTTCCACAGTACACTTAGTTCTGTCTCCATATTTTCATCCCTCCATCAACCTGCCTCACCCTCTTTTCTGCTTCTTTTGTGAACATGAAACTAAATATTAATTTAGAATGTTTCTTATTTCGTGGCCTTCTTTTACTTTGCTCTTCCTAATTTAATTCATTAGCTTTTCTCTTCGCCTTCTTCCTTTCTGATACATGCTTAAAAAGACCTTCTGCTGTGTTCTGATATGTGAGGACAACAGTTTTATTCCCCACAACCTCTTTTGCCTTCTTTGGTTCTGCAATGAAATGTTAAGGCTACAGCTGGTTGACATAAACTGACCGAGGTTTCAGTTACAAATAAAACCTCCTTTTAGGGGGCTGGGGTAAGCCCCCCCCCCCCCACATATCATGTATGTGGGTTACTTTTTTCCAGTGCCGTCTTCCTTAAATATACTAACTCAACAGTTGTGTAATCATGGAGAAATTAAGTTCAAAACGTTTGAATGATTGCCCGCACAATAGTAACCAAGTGTGCCATCGATAGTTTAAAATGAGAAACAGGAATTGATGACGTGAAGCTTGTGTAACTCCATCAAGTGAATTAAAACCTTGTCTAGTTTACACTCAAAAGGTTAGGAAAATCACCTGCTTGATATATTTCCCTGCCCTCTCTCTCCTCTGCATGTACCTCTCTCAGTCATCCTGCACATTGTTCCTCCTTTCCCTGAATCTCCTTTGTTTTTCTCACAGTTTTCCTCACTTTCTTAATAAGCACGACAAATGTAATTTGTCATTGTGCCTTGATAGCCTTTCTTTTGATAGCTATCTAGTTTCCCTTTTCATGTTTTCCAAAACTGCTTTACATCTTTGCTCAAGTCTTTGTTTACAACCCCCTCACTTTCTTTGAAAACAGTTTGCCCTATAATCTCACAGACTGGCCTTTGTAGCTGGTTGTTGCACCTTCTGCATTATTCTAACAATAGTGTGTATGTGGTTGTAAGGTAGAAAACTCTGCTCTATAGATGCTTTACCTCATTCTCTGTACAGATCATGAGACAGGAGCCGTCCTTTCTTGGTTATTTATGATACTTATTTTTGTTTGAACCCTTTCAGGCTATATGATCACTCTGTTCTATCTGCCTACTTTGAATGAACAAAACTCAAAAAACATGAAGAAGGTGCTTACAAGAGCAAAGCTCCAACTAAATATCACCAGAAAAGCACCTCAAAGCCCAAAACAAGTGGTACACACACAAATAGTTTAATATTCCACACGAATACACAGCAACCACAATGCACTGTACAAGGTGCTTTTCTGGCGCTACTTTGAATGAAGCTGTACTCCAGTCTATAACAGTGCATGTCTTTCCATAATAGCCACTCTATTCCTTCCTTTCTGCCATTTAATTCACTCAAGCATATAATGATATTTACTATACTTCCAGTCCTTCTGTAGCTCCTTATAGCATCCAGACCCTTTTTGGACCTGGCTTCTTTAACCAAGTGACTTACCAGCTAATAATAGCTAGTATTGGAAAGTGCAAAGTGTTATTAACAAAATGATTAATAAACTAATTTGTCACTTATTATCTGTGTTTTCATATTTATGCTTATATTTTTATAACTGTGAGGTTTACAATTTACTGAGAAGTATGGTGTGAAATGCCATGGGGGAGACAGGAAAGTCTGTTGCCAATGTCCATTTATTTCACACTGTACCTGAGATGTTGCTATTTCCATCCATACAGCCATCCCCAACCCCTTTTCCCACTTTTGCACATGGGGTAGGGGTGATACTTCAGCAGTGACAATTACCTCGAGCCAAGGTTTACACTGCTGGGTGGCTAGCCCTGCCATGGTAGTTCACTCTCACCTACAGCCAATTTAGAGTGTCCAGTCTACCTATTGCATGTGTTTGGAATGTGGGAGGAAACCGGAGCACCCAGAAGAAATCAACGTGACCACAGGGAGGACATGCCGACTCCACACAGAAGGCACCCCAGTCGAGAATTGAACCAGCGATCCTCTTGCTGTGAGGTGACAATGCTAATCGTTGCACCACTGCAGCCACATATGAGACGTTCCGAATTGTTTGGTAGTAATTATAAAAATAAACAATATTTCCATATGAACTTAATGTTTCAGAAACTATGTGACTTATAAACTGTTGCATGGCATCCGATAAAACCTTAGATGTTCTTGAAGAAAACTGTCTTTGATATTTGCTCTGTAACTTGCAAATTTTTAGAGATATTGATTGTTATTGGATACAATGTTATATGAAAAGCGCAGTCCAGACCTGACACCACTGTAAGTATTCAGCTGCTGTACCAGCTTTATCTTTTATCCAACCGGTGGATACATTGTTATAAGAAAAGCGCAGTCCAGGTCTGAACTGTCTGCAAACACAAACAGCTAAAGTTAACTTTGTGTGTGTGTCTACCTGTTTGAGCTAATGTTCATTATCCCCTGGAGAGCACTCTGCTTCGGCTTGTAAGCAACCCCCCCCCCACACACACACACACTCATCTTCCATTTTCTCTTTTATTCCCTTCTGTTAGCCAATAGTATCCATAACTGATCAATACTGTGTGTTTGTTAATTTAAATTGAGACCACAGTAACCTACTGATACAAGGTTATCCTGTTTTTCAACCTGAGAAATGGTTATGAAATGACTTACAGTTTCAGAGCAGTCCTTGGTCAATTGTGATTGTTTCTTAAACACAAACTTGTCTTTGCTTGGATCTTGGCTTATTAGCAGCAGTACAAAAGAACTGCCTGCTCACACCCTTGTTCTCCCCCTTCCCTGTTTATTACCTTAAGCAAATCCCTTTTTCTTTTTCTTCTTTCAGCTTTTGGGTCGACACAGTGGATCATCTGTCTGCTAATGATTGGCAGTGGAGTTTTACGGTGTTGAGTTGCTAGCCTGGCACCCAACCTTCCACAGAAGGCACACACTCACACCTAGGGCAAATTTTGGAGTATCCAATCCACCTACTGCATGTCTTTGGGATGTGGGAGTAAACCAGAGCGCCTGGAGGAAACCCACGTGACCACAGGGAGCAAATGCAGACTCCGCACAGAAGGCACCCCAGCTGAGAATCGAACTGGAGAACCTCTTGCTGTGAGGTGGCAATGCTAACCACTGCACCACCTTGGCCACCCTCCATCATGTCCCCTTTCCTGTGGCAGGCACCATTTTTAAAACTACAACCACTCTGCTATAGGCCCCATGAGGAGCTCAGTGTCTCTCCAGTAAGTGTTTTACAACTGTATATGCTTATTTATGTTAAATTGTGTTAGACATCTAATATGATTTATGCTTTATTACTGGAAGTTACTATGGCATGCTAGCATTGTGTTTGTCTGCACCAAGGTGTTTTTAGTATAATAGTATATTCTATTTGCATAGCTGCACCTTGTTAACTAATGTTATTCATGTATATGTGTTGTGTGTAGACAGCTCATACTGGTGTCTAATTTCTATATAATTGTGCTATTACTGGTGGACAGAATCACATTAGAGACCCAGGACAGAGTGCTGCTCGCTATATTTTTATCTGTGACTGCATACCTGTCAGAGTTGAGTCAAGACATATTTTCCTGTATGAAGTAGGTATTTGCTCAGTTTGTTTTTGTAATCTTTATAATATATCTTTATCATCTCAAAGTGCTTACTCCTCTCTGTACTCTTCTTTTCTAGACCTAACACCACTTTAGTATTCATCTGCGGTACCACCTTTATCTTTTATCCGACCGGTGGATACATTGTTATAAGAAAAGCGCAGTCCGGCTCTGAACTGTCTGCAAACACAAACAGCTAAAGTTAACTTTGAACCTAACACCACTGTTAGTATTCATCTGCTGTACCACCTTTATCTTGTATCCAACTGGTGAATACATTGTTATAAGAAAAGCGCAGTCCAGATCTGAACTGTCTGCAAACACAAACAGCTAAAGTTAACTTTGAACATAACACCACTGTAAGTATTCATCTGCGGTACCACCTTTATCTTTTATCCGACCGGTGGATACATTGTTATAAGAAAAGCGCAGTCCGGGTCTGAACTGTCTGCAAACACAAACAGCTAAAGTTAACTTTGAGTGTGTGTCTACCTGTTTGAGCTAATGTTCATTATCCCCTGGAGAGCACTCTGCTTCGGCTTGTAAGCACCCCCCCCCCCACACACACACACACTCATCTTCCATTTTCTCTTTTATTCCCTTCTGTTAGCCAATAGTATCCATAACTGATCAAATACTGTGTGTTTGTTAATTTAAATTGAGACCACAGTAACCTACTGATACAAGGTTATCCTGTTTTTCCACCTGAGAAATGGTTAAGAAATGACTTATAGCTTCAGAGCAGTCATTGGTCAATTCTGATTGTTTCTTAAACACAAACTTGTCTTTGCTTGGATCTTGGCTCATTAGCAGCAGTACAAAAGAACTGCCTGCTCACACCTTTGTTCTCCCCCCCTCCCTTTCCCTGTTTATTACCTTAAGCCAATCCCAAAGTTAATAAATATTACCTGTGGCAGGCACCACTTTTAAATCGACAACCACCCTTTGAGCACTTTATGCTCAGCCCTGCCATAAAACTTACTAAAACTGCCTGAACTGGGGCACAGCTAACTGATAGTTCATGGAAATACAGGGTACCTACCTGAGTGTCCACATTCACTATCATATGTTCTTATATCAGTTACTCTGTTACCTGATTGGTTCCAGCCCCCTCGTAAGATCAACTAACAGGGTCTGTGCCTGCTTCGCTCCCCACCCTGCCCCCAATTCCCACCAGCCTCCAGTGGTCCTACCTTTATTACACACGCAAACCCCTCCCATCTTTCAAACAGCCTACCACAGCACTAAACCCAACAGTACCTCCCCATCTTCCTGCTACTATCACTCCTCCTCAGCTAACATGTATAAGCATACCATACCTATGCTCACTGCATGCACTCTCCTCGCATATCTTGCATCCTACTAAAACTCCATCATTCCCCCTCTCAACCACTACGACTGTACTACTACTCACACCACCACCCATGTCTCACCCTCACTCAGCTCCCCTCCCACCAACTCAAGAACCATCCCTATGCACCTCCCACATATTCTACCAACTATATTACCCAAACGTAAAGCATCCCTACAACTTAACATAGTAACCCTCCCACCATACCTATTACCCACAGAGCACAATCATAAAGTTTCCCTTATAAACAAACACATTCAAAAACTGAGAAAACTAATAACCTCATGCATATCAAAACTAGCCCTAAGTGGAGACATCCACCCTAACCCTGGCTCCGCCATCTCCAACTCCACTCCTCATAATCAGACTAGAAACCACAACTTCTCCCAAATCACAGCCAGTAGAAAGCTAAGTGACCTCCTTCTACTAAGCCTAAATATTAGAAGTATATCCAACAAGGTCCATGAACTCCATGCTACCATAAACTTGTACTCCCCAGATATAGTCATCCTGACAGAAACCTGGCTAAAACCTCACATTACCAGTGATTAAATCCTCCTTACTGGTTACAGCATATTAACAGTAGACTGGCTAAACAAGAAAGGAGGCAGTATAGCTATAATATTTAAACAGCATCTAAACATCCAGATCTTAAAATCATCAGCTGCACAAATAGGCAATGAAGAAATAATATGTACCAACCTCAAAATAAACCAAAATAAAACCATCAACATAATTGGATGCTACATCACACCTGGTCAAAACATCTCTCCACTAGAAAACCTCCTCAGCTGGACTACCCACCATCTCCCCCAAGAAACTATAATTTTAGGTGATTTCAATATTGACTGGCAATCCTGTTCTGGCAACCATCCAACCCATCATCTAAACCTTCATGGCTTCACCCAACTAGTCCAGTCGCCAACCAGGATAAATAAAAACTCCAACAAGCACGCTACCCTGGATTGGATACTAGTCAGTAAGAGCCCCCAGTCATATATATCAGGCTGCTTATTGGATAGCCTCAGTGGTCACTCCCTAACATTCCTGCTCAAAAAACACCTATACCAAAATAAACCTGTCATCTACTGGCAAATACGTAAAAAACAAAACTTTAACCCACTCACATTCATCTCATCCCTCAAAGAATGTAACTGGCATCCTCTAAAGTACCTCAGTCTTGATGACGCAGTTGAATTTTTTAATACTGCCTTCCTGAGCATCCTTAATTACCACACCCCCATAAGACTTTCCAGAACCAAAGAACAACCCTCCCCATAGCTACAGAAAACCACTAAGTCAGAAATGAAAAACAGGGATAAAGCCTGGGAGCACTGGCGCTAAACCAAAACCCCCTCAACTAGACAGAAATTCCTAGAACTATGCAATAGAGTTAAAAAGCTAATAAAACAAGTTAAATTCCAGTACTACCAGTCTGACCTAGACTCCTCCCAACACAACCCCAAACAATTCTGTTCTTCCATAAACTCCATCCTCCACCCAGGTAAAGTCAGTACCCCTCCCCCTAACATCCCTCACTCCTCCAAAAATATTGCTACCTCATTCAACACACACTTCACACAAACCATACTGTCACTAGCTAGACAACACAACCCCCGTTCCCAACAACTCACACCTTCAACTAGTAATCTCCCCACTGTCTTCTCTTTTTCACCTGTTCCTACCTCCAACATAAAAAAAAACTCTTAACTAAACTTAAGCCCACTAAATTAGCAGCAGACAACCTCCTGAGTGAATATCAAATCTCAGCTGATGCTCTAGCCTACCCAGTATCCATCTTGATTAACTGATCTCTGTCAGAAAATTACATTCCCACACTATGGAAAGTATCACATATAATTCCCCTCCACAAAGGCGGCCCCATCCACAGAACTAACTAATTACTGCCCCATAGCTATTCTCTCTCCACTCTCCAAAATACTAGAGAGATGCATTCACTCTCAGGTCTCAGATTACCTCCTTACTAACAACCTTCTTTCCAATATTCAACATGGTTTCTGACCAAACCATAGCACCACCACTGCCTTACTCTCCTTTACTAACACTATCCTTCAGCATAAAAACAATGGCTATCTCTCCTCTGCTACTTTCCTAGAACTATCTAAAGCATTCGACATGGTCCCACACAAACAACTCATCTCTGTCCTCAATAACCTACCTTCTCTCAATCAGTCACCAACTGGTTTCAGAGTTACCTGTCTGACTGCCAACAATCCGTTGTATGGCAGAATGACATATCTCCCCAACTACCTGTCTCTATAGGGGTTCCCCAAGGATCCATCCTTGGACCCCTACTCTTCTTTGTTTTCACCAATAATCTAGCCTCTGCCACCAAACATGGCACACTCATACAATATGCAGATGACTCAACCATCATCTGCTCAGCCCAGTCACTACCCAAACTGCAAAAAGTCACACAGGAAGCCTTTTCCTTTGTTGAAACTTGGTTATCCGATGCCCAATTAATACTCAACCCAAACAAAACTGAACTACTCATCTTCCAACCCACCAAACATACTCAAAACTACTCTCACTTTAACATCACAGCAAAAGACAACACCTCTATACACCCAACAGAACACACCAAATTGCTAGGAGTGGAAATAGACAATAAACTAAAATTTGGCATTCACATATCCATGATCATAAAAAAAGTCCACAAAAACTAGGAGCATTATACAGAAATAAGCAACTTCTCACCAAAGCAGCAAAGATTTCAATTACAAATTCCCACCTTATCTCCACCCTATTTTATGCCTCTCCAATATATACCAACCTAAGGCAATGCAATCTAAACAAGCTCGAGACCTGCTACAACAAAATTGCCAAATTCGCCACAGGGGCATCCTACCGTAGTCACCACTGTCTCTCACTTGCTGAACTGGGCTGGCTTGAACTGCCTCACCTCCTTCAATGGTATCAATTAGCACTCACCCACAAACTAGTAAACCATCCACTAAAAGTCCCATCCCTCCAGAATCTACTCCAACCCTATCGCACCACCAGAGCACTAAGATCCGGCAACAAAAATCACTTACAGGTCACTAAAGCCAATAACTCTGCTGGAGGAGCACTATTCTCTTGCGCCATAGCCAAATTATGGAACTCCCTCCCACCCACAATTACCTCCAAACCATCATGCACCCACTTCAAAACTTTACTAAAAGAGCACCTAAAAACATGCTGGCTATGCCCTTGCAACTCCCCCTCTAATATCACCCATCCCATCCACCCACTACATTTCTTTCCACCCCACTAACTAACTTGATTATAGCAAGCTCAGATGCTCATAAGCCTAGTACTTATTATACAGCAGGAACTTCTTATTGTAACATTTGTTAATGTCTGTTATGTACTTCACAGATGATAAAGATTCTGTTTGTCTACTGATGTACTATGTTCTGCATCTGTAACTATGTTTGTAATTTTTAATTGCTATGTTGATCAAATTATTAATTGCTATGTAAATCCAATGTAACTACTGTCTGTATATTTTAACTGTGGAGCTTTTCTCCCCGGGCCTCTGCTGAAAATGGACCTACGTCCAGTCGGACACTCCTGGTCAACAAATGTAAACAAATAAATAAATAAAATTATTTATATTGCTATTTATATAATCAAACAAACATTTTCATGTTTCTGTAAATATCTCAATAAATATAATTTTCTAGAGGAATTTCTTGTCACGTGAAAGCTTATAACTGGCTAACAAATATGTTATAGCAATATACGTCTAGGTAGTAAATTTTCCAAGATATGACAACTCTGATGTGTGTGCACATCATAATATATTATAGCATTTAGGGAAGACTATGAAATCACTGAGTATTATCACTGTAAAGAATACTTCTTATTGACAACATTATTATTAGTACAGTTTTGATAGCTTTAATTGTTCACAAAATATGTACATTTGTTTATTTTATACTTTTTAAGTTTATTTTTCAGAAAATATTCTATAAAGCAAGATGTGCATATGCCGGTGCTGTGGTACCAGTATATTTCATCCTCTCTCATCAGTGGTTGGGTTACCGATAAACCCTATAATCTTTGATAAGTGGTTGTGGTACCGTCAGATCCCTTAATTTCTGATCAGTGTCTGTGGTACCCACTGATCCCATACTCTCTGATCAGTGGTTGTGGTGCTCATATACATCATATTCTCTGATCAGTGGTTGTGGTATTGATATACACCATACTCTCTTATCAGTGGTTGTGGTACTCATATATGCTACACTCTCTGATCTCTGGTTGTGGTACTCATGTATGCCATAGTCTCTGATCAGTGTTTGTGGTATTGATATACGCCATACTCTCTGGTCAGTGGTTGTGGTACTGATATATGCCATGCTCTCTGATCATTGGTTATGTTATTGATATATGCCATACTCTCTGGTCAGTGGTTGTGGTACTCATATATGCCATACTCTCTGGTTAGTGGTTGTGGTACTCATGTATGCCATACTCTCTGGTCAGTGGTTGTGGTACTCGTGTATGCCATACTCTCTGGTCAGTGGTTGTGGTACTGATATATGCCATGCTCTCTGATCACTGGTTGTGGTACTCATATATGCCATACTCTCTGGTCGGTGGTTGTGGTACTGATATATGCCACACTCTCTGATCAGTGGTTGTAGTATTGATATATTCCATGCTCTCTGATCAGTGGTTGTGGTATTGATATATGCCACACTCTCTGATCACTGGTTGTGGTACTGATATATGCCATGCTCTCTGATCAGCGGTTATGGTATTGATATATGCCATACTCTCTCATCAGTGGTTGTGGTACTGATATATGCCACACTCTCTGATCACTGGTTGTACTACTGATATATGGCCACACTCTGTGTTCACTGGTTGTGGTACCAATATATAGCATACTCACTGATCAGTGTACCACATGTCTCTCATCTCCATCACATCAGTCTCCTGCTCTGCTATATGCACTTCTAGGTTAGCTATTTTCCTTCTTAGGCTACCAACATTGCGTATTGCATATCACAACTGTTACAGTTTCCATAGATGGAATTTAGATAAATTTGCTGGACTGAAGCCTAAACATATGCCAGGACACCATATCAAGACAAACTGTCATCTGCGGGTGTTCAGCTTGGACTACACCACAGCATCATGTATTGTGGGGATTTTATGTGTGTGTGTGTGTGTGTGTGTGTGTGTGTGTGTGTGTGTGTGTGTGTGTGTGTGTGTGTGTGTGTGTGTGTGTGTGTGTGTGTGTGTGTGTGTGTGTGTGTGTGTGTGTGAGCGAGCACATGAGGGCATCTATTTGGGAGCTACCTTTTCTTTCATACTTAGAGCTGTTTTTCAGGGTGGCAAAAGTAAATGAAAAAGTGCTTCAGTTATAGGGTTCTGCTTTGATTATTAAAACTTCCTCTGTTTGCTTTCAAGTTATTTAAAGATCATACAAAACATTAGTTTAGAAGGAAATGTTATACACAGACCTCTACCTACTATGTTAAAATTCTTTTATTATGTCCCAGGACATTCATAATGTTTCTGGCTTGTCAAAGGATATTATACATTTATCCGTTATGGGTAAACTATTTCTAGGAAATTCCTTCATTAAATTAGCACAAAGAATTTTCAGAAAGACAAGGTGAGTATAGAGATGGAGTGAAAGAAAGTACAGTTTGGAACAAGCAAATGCTAGAAGTTTAGGAGGAAAACGGTTAACTCAGTATGACAACATCATGCAATATAATGCTGCTATTAGAATTATTATTGAGACCTGGTATCATGATACAGACTGGATTCCCAAGTTAAATGTGTACCAGGAATTTAATTGTTTTAAAAGTTCAGCATAGTGTATGTGTGTGTGTGTGTGTGTGTGTGTGTGTGTGTGTGTGTGTGTGTGTGTGTGTGTGTGTGTGTGTGTGGCAGGGGGGGGTTAAGTATTAGTAGAGAATGCTTTATGTGTTAGAGAGGTTAAGTTTTAACTAAATAAAAACAGTCTGGTAACTATGCATTTTTTAATCTTAATCTATAAAAATGGAACTGTTAATTTGGTGCTTATGTATTTATCTAGCTGTATGTGCATGTATTTATCTCTATATGGCTCTTTTAAAATTAGTGGCTCTCCACTTAGACAGATAAAATTTAAGTTACCCCCTTGCATATCTAACTGCTTAGTGCACACTGCAGTGTTTAGGATATTAACCCATTTTTTCATCTTAACCTTTAAACATCTATTGCAAAACCACCAGTTATTTGAGAGCCCACATTCTGCCTCTCGGCAGACATCATGGGATTATTTATTTTATTTATTTGACATTTGTTAACCGGGTACATCAGACTGGGTAGCAGAGCCCTTTTCAGTGGAGACCAGAGGAGAAAAGCTTCACAGATTAAAACAAAACATCATACAATATTAAAATACAAGTGCATATACATAGGAGAAACAGAATACAACTTATAAATGAACATGTTGGAATACAAGAGGGTTTAAGCAGCCATGGTACATATTAAGTATATAAAATATAATATAATATAAAAAGTTAGATTCTATCTAACAATTGCCATCAGAGAGAGATTCAAGGTTGGTAGAATATCATAAAGGCCATAGATGAGTAGTTGTGGTAAAGTGTGAGAGCTGAGAGGGGAAGGGGAAGAGGAGGGGGGGGGTAGTTTAGGTGGGAGTGGGACAATGACAGGTCCAGGAATTAGTAAATAAGTCCTTTAGAAGTTTTTTGAAGTTAAGGAAGGTGCCATTTGTTCTTAGAGAAAAGGGTTAGTGCTTCTATTTTCTTCCGGTGAGAGAAGGAGCACAGGGACATTATTTCCTGGAGACTGCTGACCACCAGAAAGCCTAATAACTGCTTCATAGGTGATAGTTTGGAATCTGTGCTTATATTATGTTCCTGGTGAGAGTAGAGCAGAGTGCATTGATTCCTGACTGTTTCTAGTTGGACAGTGAGTGTCTGTGCTTAATGTTCCTGATTGGTCTGGTTGCTATTCAAGGCATCTACCAGGAAAAGCCTACAACAACCCTACAGACCCTTGCATCATTGGGGACAAGACTGTGGATCACCAAACAGGCTGTGGCCTGCTTCTCATCTTGGGAATGGTGCTAAAGTTTTGCTTCTGGTGAGAGAAGAAGAAAAGTTGCATTGAATCCCAGCAGAGTGAAGCTGTGGTGTGATGAGCATTAGTAGTAGCCAGGCAGTAGCCATTCATGCGACTCCTTGACGAGCTAATTCTTTGTTTTCAATAAGTCCTGTTTGATTTTGTTTCTAACATCAGAATATCTGTCTAAATAATTCATCCTTAAATTTTCAGAGTCTACGTATTAGTTTCCCATCAAGTGTTTGGCAGTGCTCTGTACAGACTCACACACACTCAGTGACATTTTTCCTGTAAAAGCACGATTTAAATTTCTCCAATGCGTAGTTGCACACAGGACAACTAGTTTGCAGTGAGAAGCACTGTCCTCATAGTTGCAAACCAGATACTCCTGCCATTGATTGATATTCTTACTCCAACTGTCTCATCATCTTCTTTCGGCTGTTCCCATTAGGGGTCGCCACAGCGGATCATCTATTTCCATTTCTTCCTGTCCTCTGCATTTTGCTCTGTCACACCGACCACCTGCTTGTCCTCTCTCACCACATCCATAAACCTTATCTTAGGCCTTCCTCTTTTCCTGTCACCTGGTAGCTTCATCCTTAGCATCTTTTTCCCAATATACTCAGAATCCCTTCTCAGCACATGTCCAAACCAACGTAATCTTGCCTCTCTGGCTTTGTCTCCAAACCTTCCAACCTGGGCTGACCCTCTAATATACTTATTCCTGATCCTGTCCACCCTCATCACACCCAGTGCAAATCTTAACATCTTTAACTCTGCCACATCCAGCTCTAACTCCTGCCTTTTTGTCAGTGCCACTGTCTCCAACCCATATAACGTAGCTAGTTTCACTACCCTCTTGTAGACCTTCCCTTTCACTCTTACTGGTACTCGGCTGTCACAAATCACTCCTGACACTTCTCCACCCACTCCATCCTGCCTGTACTCTCTTCTTCACCTCTCTTCCACACTCACCATTACTCTGAACTGTTGATCCCAATTATTTAAACTCATCCACCTTCACCACCTCTACTCCTTGCATCCGCACCATTCCTCTATCCTCCCTCTCATTCACACACATATATTCTGTCTTAGTCCTGCTGACCTTCATTCCTCTTCTCTCTAGAGCATATCTCCATCTCTCCAGGGTCTCATCAACCTGTTCCCTACTCTCACTACAGATCACAATGTCATCTGCAAACATCATAGTCCACGGGGACTCTGGTCTGATCTCGTCTGTCAACCTGTCCATCACCATTGCAAATAAGAAAGGGCTCAGAGCTGATCCTTGATGTAATCCCACCTCCACCTTAAATGCATCTGTCACTCCCACTGCAGACCTCACCGCTGTCACAATACCCTCATACATATCCTGTACCACTCTTACATACTTCTCTGACACTGCCGACTTCCTCATACAATACCACAACTCCTCTCTAGGCACCCTGCCATATGCTTTCTCTAAGTCTACAAAAACACAATGCAACTCCTTCTGACCTTCTCTGTACCTCTCCATCAACACTCTTAGAGCAAACATCGTATCTGTAATGCTCTTTCCCGGCATGAAACCATACTGCTGATCACTAATCATCACATCCCTTCTTCACCTAGCTTCCACTACTTTTTCCCATAACTTCATGCTGTGACTGATCAGTTTAATCCCTCTGTAGTTATTACAGCTCTGCACATCACCCTTATTCTTAAAAATCGGTACCAAAACACTTTTTCTCCATTCCTCAGGCATCCTCTCACTTTCCAAGATTTCATTGAACAATCTGGTTAAAAACTCAGCTGCCATTTCACCTAAACACCTCCGTGCTTCCACAGGTATGTCATCTGGAACAACAGCCTTTCCATTCTTCATCCTCTTCATAGCTGTCCTTACTTCTTCCTTGCTAATCCATTGCACTTCAAGATTCACCATCCCACATCATCCAACCTTCTGAGCCTCTCATTCTCTTCATTCATCAACCCCTCAAAGTACTCTTTCCATCTGCTCAAGACACTCTCCTCGTTTGTGAGTATGTTTCCCTCATTATCCTTTATCACCTTTACCTGCTGCAGATCTTTCCTAGCTCGGTCCCTCTGTCTGGCCAATCAGTACAGGTCCATTTCTCCCTCCTTAGTGTCCAACCTTTCATACAACTCTTCAGATGCCTTATCCTTAGCCTTCGCCACCTCTCTCTTTGCCATGCACCTCATCTCCTTATACTCCTGTCTACTTTCTTCATCTCTCTGACAATCCCACTTCTTCTTTGCCAACCTCTTTCTCTGTATACTCTCCTGTACTTCCTCATTCCACCACCATGTTTCCTTGTCGTCCTTCCTCTGTCCAGATGTCATACCAAGCACCTTTCTAGCTGTCTCCCTTACTAGCTCTGCTGTAGTTACCCAGCTATTTGGTGATTCTTCACTGCCACCCAGTGCCTGTCTTAACTCATCCCTGAACTCCACCTCACAATTACCCCTTTTCAGTTTCCATCATTTGATCCTTGGTGCTGCCTCACACTCCTCCTCTTCTTAATCACCAATGTCATCCTACAAACCACCATCCTATGCTGCCTAACTACATTTTCCCTGGTCACCAGTTTACAGTCTCCAATCTCCTTCAAATTGGCCCTCCTACATAAGATATAATCCACCTGTGTGCATCTTCCTCCACTCTTGTATGTCACCCTATGCTCCTCCCTCTTGTTAAAATATGTATTCACCACAGCTATGTCCATCCTTTTCACAAAATCCATTACCATTTGACCTTCTGAATTCCTTTGTTTAACACCATACCTACCCATCACTTCCTCACCCTCTCTGTTCCCTTCACCAACATGCCCATTGAAATCTGCTCCAATCACCACTCTCTCACCCTTGGGTACAGTCATCACCACTTCATCCAACTCACTCCAAACATTTTCTTTCTCATCCATCGCACACCCAACTTGTGGAGCATATGCACTAACAACATTCATCAGTACACCATCAATTTCTAGCTTCATAAACATCACTCTATCTGACACTCTTTTCACCTTCAAAAGACTCTTAGCATACTGCTCCTTCAGGATAACTACTCCGCCATTTCCCCTCCCATCCACACCATGATAAAAAATTTGAACCCACCTCTGATACACCTAGCCTTACTTCCTTTCCATCTAGTCTCTTGCACACACAATATACCAATTACTTCCTTTCCATCTAGTCTCTTGCACACACAATATACCAACCTTCCTTCTGTCCATCATATCGGCTAGCTCTCTCCCTATACCAGTCATACTGCCAACATTCAAAGTTCCGACCCTCACTACCACAGTCCTAGCCTTTCTCCTCTCTTCCTGCCTTTGGCCATGCCTTCTGCCTCTTCTCCTCCTTCGGCCAACAGTAGCCCAATTTCTGCCAGCACCCTGTTGGCTAACAGTACTGGTGGCGGTCGTTGTCAACCCGGGCCTCGACCGACCCGATATGTAAATATTTACTGCTGTCCGCATGAATGATTTGGTGAAGTTTTACGCTGGATGCCCTTCCTGACACAACCCTCCCCATTTATCCGGGCTTGGGACTACCACAAAGAAATGCACTAGCTTGTGCATCCCTATTGGTTGGGTTTCTCACTCCAACTGTCTAATCAATGAAAAAGGGTCTGTTCCCATGGATATGAGCTTGCCGACTGTCTCCATTACCAGCTTGGTGGATGTAGAAATTGCCTCATGTTTACTGACAAGCAGTTAATTGTCAAACAAACTGATATGGTATGTGAGAGATATATTAACACAATATCACTGGAGGCAAAGCTCTCACATAAAAGTACTCCTAATGTCAATAACATTGTCAGTAGTACACACGCTGCACCCATCACACACAATTCAAAGCAGACATATTAACCGACATATGCTGAGGCACTTAAATGTAACCTTCCTAAACAACAAAGACCTGCTAGATGAACTACACATAACAAATACCCTCAGCAGCCCCAAAAGCTTACTTTCAAAACAATACCCACATCAACACATAGAGTTACATCTCATGGACCCTCTAGCTCTAAGCCTATAAGAGAACCACCACACAATCCAACATTCTAGTCATTGGAGACTCCATCGTGAGACACAGTGATGTCCCTCTCACCAGGCTGAGTAAGGAGAAAGTCACCATCGAGTAGTTTATCAGGGGTTAAGATCTGCCACATTACGCATGCACTCAAGTCACTGGACCACAAGAACCAATATGACTCAGTCATAGTTCATGTCGGAGTAAATGACCTGAGACATACCTCCCTAGACTATATGAAGAGAGACATCATGGACCTCTTGGAATATATGTCTAAGGCTGGTATGAGCCTAGCATTGAATGGGATTTTGTCTTCTACTAGGTTGACGCCACAGTATGTACAAAAGATGATTGACTTTAATAATTGGTTTGGTTTCTGGTGTCATTCTAAGGGGGTGAAATATTTGTCAACATGGAAGGAGATGGTCAACAGACCATGCTGCTTTGCACATCTCCCTTCTAGGCTTTAGAATGCTAGCTAAAGCATTGTCTTCCCCATAGTGCCTTTTTTAGGCAATGCCAAACTGAAAGTACTTCCGACATAGCAAATCAAAACAAGAGAATCTAAAGGTATTACTGCTCAGTGCGAGGAATCTAAAAAAACTCCACTCCCTAGAAGCTCTCTTCACCCTAGAGAAAGCTGACGTCTGTGTGGTCACTGAGACATGATTTAAAGCCTGAGAGCACACCAACAGTGCAAGGTTGTAAGGCCTTCCACACATTTAGTCCAGCTACATCACAGGCAGGGACTAAAGGTGGAGGCTGGTCAAACAGGACAATGCAATTGAGCTGCTCCATGTTCAAATCACAATAGTCAAAATACAACACCATTTTCTTGAAATCTTTAGGTCCCGCTCTATGTCCCAAGAAACCCATACCATCTATTTAAACTTATTAGAAACACTAACCATCCAACCCAATACTATATTCATGGGTGACTTTAATTACCCCACTATTAACTGGGAATCCTGTCTAACACCAAACATAGAAGCACAGAGATTCCTGGATTTTGTAAATACAAACTCCCTGGACCAGATCGTCAATACACCAACCAGAGGTGAAACCATACTGGATCTGGTCCTCACTAATATGGGAGAGTGCTGTATGCCACCTAGTGTAATGTCTTTCCTGGTAAGGTCAGACCACAAAATGGCCTCCTTTGAAATAAAAATAAAACCTGGACCCCCAACTAAACCTGGAATATTCAGGAGCTACTCTAAGGCTAACCTCCTGTTATTAAGTGATAACCTGGCTACATTTCAAGCCCCATAAACCCAGAGAACACTGCTGCCTATGCAGAACTGTTTAAAGCAACCCTGTACAAACATGTTAATAGCTGCATAGAGGCAGCTGTACCCCCAGGAAGAAGTATAGAGCTAACTCAAAAAACAAGCCACCCTGGTTGAATCACAAAATCAATAGGCTGTATAACAGGAGGAAGAAAATCATGGCAAAAACCAGGAGATGCAGCACCCAGCAGGATAAAAGCATCCTCATCAAACTAAACAAACAACACAGAGGACAAATAAAGTCAACCAAAGCCAAATTTGAGGTAAGTTTGGCCTCCTAGGCCAAGGACAACCACAAAGCATTCTTTAACCTCAAAGGCAATACACAGTTGTGTGTAGAGCGCATTGTAAATTGATCCACCTATACTGAGTCAGAAGATATAACAGACCTCCTAGCTGATAAATTCAGCTCCAACTTTACCCCTCTCTGCCCCTAAACCTTCCCTCAAGAAATACCGTCAAATATAACCCCCCCTACTATCACTAAGGAGCAGGTCCTATAAGACTAAGAGCACTGCATCAATGGGCCCAGACAAAATCCCCAAATGTCTTCTAAATAGCATGAAACATGACCTATCAGGGCCACTGGAATTACTATTTAACTGTAGCCTCAAAACAGGCTTCATGCCTCATGAATGGAGAACAGCAACAGTCATACCTCTGCACAAAGGTGGGCAATCTACAGACCCTGGAAACTACAGACCAATAAGTCTCACTAGTCTCATATGTAAAGCCATGGAAAGAATTATCATGGAAATGGTCAGTAGAGATATAGTAAACTTCCAGACACTGGACCCGACCGAGTTTAGTTTTGTTAAGGGCAGATCATGCCTACTCAACCTGGTGGACTTCTTTGAGAAGGTAACCAAAGCCATAGATGACAAAAAAATGGTTCACACTGCCTACCTTGATCTGGCCAAGGCATTTGGCACAATACCCACTCAGGCATTGTTGACAAACTCAAGAGGCTAGGTACAAACTTGTATGTCACCTGGTGGATAATCGACTGGCTCACAGACAGGACCCAGAAAGTTAGAACTAGGGAGTCCAGCTCTATAACGAGGCCAGTCACAAGTGGAGTCCCTTAGGGATTAGGCGTTGGGCTGCTTCTTTTTGGCATTTACTTCTCTGAAGTCAAGGCCAATGTCAGTGGTCTCTGGCTGACTAAATTTGCAGATGATTGCAAATTAGAAGCTGTCATTGAATCCCATACTGACACAAATGTTCTACAAGAAGAGTTGACATGACAAACTAAAACTCACTGCCAAGAAATGCATAACAGTATCTTTTAGGAAATCACCCACTGACCCCTGGTAACTATCATATTGACAATGCACCCCTTAGAGTTGATCCAGTAGTCTGGGACTTACGGACACACATAGATAGCAATCTAGCCTTTGACCATCACGTGTTTGTAGTAGTGAGGAAATCATTCTATATTGCGCAACTTATAAACAAAGGTATGGCATCTAAGTCCAAGTAAATAATTGTTCCACTGTATTCAGCATTCATCAGACCTGTCATTGAGTACAGTGCCCCTTTGGTATGTACCTAACCAGGCATATCCAACAATTGGAACATCCACAGAAGTTCCTTACTAAAAGGATACAGGGTGAAAATAAAATGTCCTGTGCAGACTGCCGCAAGGCCCTATCCCTGGATTTTGTCTCCTACAGGTTTTTAAAAGGACATCTATGTCTGGCATACAGGGCATTGTCAGACCTCACTGTGATGAAACTCCTACATATCTACAAAAGAAACAGCACTAGACTTATCCATTCTAAAGACATAAACCTTGCCTGGGTTATAAATAGGACCTACTGGAGAGACAGGTATGTAGCACAGAAACTACCCCATGTATGGAACAGGCTCCTCATCCATGTGAAGCAGAGCTCCTCCCTAACCCAATTCAAGTGCAACTTGGACATCTGGATGGGGAACAGGAAATTCATCCCTAGTTTGCACCTATAACTCTAATGGATACAGGCAACCTGTAAATGGTTCATCTCCCAGGGCCCTGCTTGTAAATGTTTCAGCTCCCAAACCCCTGCTTACACTTATCAAGGGTATCATAACCTGCCAGAGATTTGGGATGCATGGTCAAGGTTAAAAAGGCTCCTGTGGTCATTAGCTTAGTAAACACCTGTGAACCTATGTTGAAGGCAAAAATGTAAGAAATACAAAATGTTGAAACCTATTTTTTGTGTGGGGGGGCAAACCCCTGCACTCCTCCACCACATGTTAATTATATATACCATCTCTGGGATCACACAACAGTGCAGAAAGGGTAAATTCCTCTTTCAACATTTTATACTTTTTGACATTTTGTGCCTTCAACATTTTGTTCTTTCGACATTTTGGAAGGTTGCTATATATATATATATATATATATATATATATATATATATATATAGATAGATGGGTTTCCTTCATTTAGTCGACAGTTCATTTCACTGACACTCATTTGACTGAGACCAAATGACTGAAACTTCATTTCACTGACAACTCATTTCACTGACAACTTATTTTGTCGACAGTTATATATGGCTTGTTCCCCACTGTAGAGTGATCCTGGAGTTAGAATATATAGTAAGGGGAGGTGTGGGGGTGTGTGGGGGGGGCGAAGCCCCCCCACAAACTTTAGATCTATATTTTTTTCTGTAAAAAGTTATTTATTGCACTTGTCAGTATACATCTATATAGTGTATAAAGTTTATTATATGTCCGGGGCTTCACCCCCTCACACCCCCCATTGTGGGAGGCTGTGCCCCACACCCCCCCTTTACTAATTATTCTAACTCCAGGATCGCTCTACAGTGGGGAATAAGCCATATATAACTGCTGACAAAATGAGTGTCAGTGAAATGAAGTTTCAGTGATTTGGTCCTGCTGATTTCACTGTCAGTGAAATGAACTGTCGGCCAAATGAAGGTAACCCAAATAGATATATCTATATCTATATCTATATATATATAATATATATATATATATATATATATATATATATATATATATATATATATATATATATATATGTATATAGAGAGAGAGGGAGAGAGAAAGAGAGAGAGAGCGATACACCCGCTGTATATACCTCCAGGAACTAACATTAAAATGTTTGAAACCTTTTTGACTGCCTTATCTGAAGAACAGAGACAATATTACACTGATAGGAAATAACCCAGGTCTTTAATCCATTCAACTCAAAAACAAATACTTCAAAGTTATTTTATAACTTAAGTAATTTTGGTTTGTCAACAGTTATAACCAACCTAACAAGAGGAAAATTCAAGAATTAGGGTATTTAAATCTAAATTGTTATAATTAATCTTGCAAACTTCTTGTACTGTTACTTCATTTTTATTTATTATTTATTTTACATTTGTTAACCAGGCTAGTCCACTGGACATAGGTCCATTTTCAGCGGAGGCCCGAGGAGAAAAGCTCCATAAATAAGAAAAAAAAAAGTACATTAAGTAATGTTGGTTTGTCAGCAGTTATAACCATAGTGATCATAGCATGATTAAGGTGGACCTGTGCCCTTTAAAAGTCACTTTATATAAATTAAATGTTGGCTAATATAAACTTATTAAAGATCACAATTATATCAATAAGAAATGGATTCCTATTGACTGTCTACATTTTTGTAGAAAAATACTATAGAGAGATAAGAGTTTATTACTGAAAGTCTTCAATGATGGCACACGGCAGTGATATATAAACCCTGTATGAATTTGAGATAGTATTACAAAAAGGGAAGTCAGACAAGGGTGTCCCATGATCATTGTTTTATTTTCTTTAATTGTGAATTTGATTGTGAGTGACTCAGATGAAATAATGCAAGAAGGGGTATATTGGTTGAAAGAAAAAAAGCAATCACATTTACCACATTTTGTGTTATGTAGATTATGTAATAGTAGACGGGAAAATAAATTGTAGATGAAAGAAATTCTGATAAGTTGAACAAAATGTTAGAAAAAAGGCAGTGTATTACAAATTGTTCTGGGGTTTGCTGAGTGATCTGGTTGCAGTTTTGAGAGAACTTGTACAGGACCTTTGTGCAGCTTGGCAGTCTGGCAAAGGCTAAAAAATAAAGATTTTAAATATTGCTGTTATAAACTCAAAAAGCTAATAGAATGGCCGGTTTTGTGTCAGTGTGCATTTTCTGAAGGATATGAAATCTGAAACTCAAATGTTTCTCATTATTGTGTGACTTCAGTCCTCAATGGCTTACCAGAAAACCACAAATTTTATGAGGAACAGACTAAAAATATAAAACAAAAATCTGGACATTATGCAAAAAATCTGGACAGTTGAGAGGTATATAGATTAGATATGCTGATGCTCTTAAAAGCAACTTAGTTAAACCACACAGGTCTCCTAAATGTAACATAAAAAACAACTACAATAGAAACCTCACAAATGCACAAAAATAGCAGCGCCCACCTTGAAACATACATCTTAGAATCACAGTCTCAATTCACAATCCCATAGGCAAACCTCCACACAATCCAACATCCTAGGCACCATTTCCAGGCAGTGTAAGGAGAGGGTCAGAGTCTGTTGCTTATCAGGTTCAGGGATTTGCACATCATGCAGGCAGTCAGGTCCGTGCACCACAAGTGCATGTATGAGACTGTCATAGTACACATGGGTGTAAATGACTTGATATATACCTCTTGGTCTGTATGAAGAGATACATGATGGAGCTTGAGAGACATGCTGGAGCTCTTAGAATATGTCTGAGGGAAGTATGAGCCTAGCCTTGAGCAGCATTTTGCCATCACAAAGAATGATTCCACCATACAAACAAAAGATTACTGACTTCAGTGATTATCTTAGCTTCTGTTGTGATTCAAAAGTGGTCCAGTGTTTATAAGCCTGGGAGGAGATGGCCAACAGTCTTAACTGGTTTGCTAGGGATGGCCTACACATATCCCCCCAAAGCTATCTTACAAAGCTATCTTATATTGGCTAAAACATTGTCCATCCCCTAAAGAACCTTTTTTAGCAACATCAGTCCTCAAAAATTTCCAACATAATAAAACAGTATCCAGATAAGATAAAGGTATTTCTGCTTAGTGCTATAAACATTAACAAAATAGTCCACTCTCGACAAGTACTCCTTATCCTGGAAAACATTGATATATTTATTGTCACAGAGTCCTGGTACAAGACCATTGAGAGCATTCCATGAGTGCAGGGTTTCAGTGCCTAACACATGTTCAGGCCCACTGAATTAGCTAAAGCAAGTAAAAGCCGCAACATCTCCATGTTTGTAGTAAAACACTTCATCTCTAGACTAGTTATACAAGATAATGATCTGGAACTTTTCCCTGTCCAACTTACCATTAACAAGACCCCTTATTACATCATGGCTAACTTTAGGACCCCCTCTATGTCCACCTCACTCACAACTCCTACCTAATGTGTATGGAGTCCCTAAGCATTAGCCAAACACCATTCTCCTAAGGGGCATTAACTGCCCTACCATTAACTGGGAGGCATGTACATCCTCTAACATGTATGCTCAGTGATTTCTGGACTTCATCAATACAAATTCTCTAGACCAGTTAGTCCTTACGTCAACCAAGGGTGATAAAATCCAGGACTTGGTCCTTACCAGTATGAGACAACTCTGTTACATAACAATTGTAACTCCCTTCCAGGTCAATGCAGTCCACAAATCAGTCACATTCAATTAAGACTGAAGCCAGAAACATCCTCCAGTGCATCGATATTCAGAGATTACGCTAAGGCTAATCAACTGAAACTATGTGATGACCTAGCTAAATTCACATCCACTTCCAGCTTGCTGACTTTGCTGTTATGCAGATTCATTTACTGCCAAATTCTATGAACATGTGAATAGTTGCATAGATGCATCTGTCCCCTTGGTTGAACCCAATTATAAACTGGCTGCATAACAAAAGAAAAAAATACTATAAATATGTATGTAACTTTCAGGATACAAAAAAGCAGTTGCTAAACTTAACAGGGAACTCCAGAACCTGATCAAATCAAAGCCAGATATGAGATAAAATAGCCACCAAGGAAAAGGACAACCCAAAGCCTTCTTTAACTATGATAGAAACCTTAGAAACAATGTCCAGTGGTCACACTTGAAGGACATAGTCATTCTGCCAACAGATAAATTTAGCTTTAACTTTATTCCTCTCACCCCTCCTACATTCACAGATCTCATACCTGCATCTATACCCCTCCCTCAAATTTCCCATGAGCAAGTCCTCAAAGCACTATCCAAAGCCAAGAACACTGCCTCTTTTGGGCTGGATAAGATACCAGGCTACTTACTAGACAATCCAAAATGGGACATGACATTTCCGACCCCCCCCCTACCTCCTGCAGTTAGCCACCCAACAAGCTTTGTGTTTGTTGAATGGAGGATAGCAACTTTCTTCCCCTTGAACAAAGATGTGGTGTCAACAGACCTATAGGAAATTATAGACCCATAAGTCTGACCAGCCTCGTTTGTAAGGCTGTGGAAAAGGTCATCATGGAATTAAATAAGGACATAGGTGAATACAAACTCTTAACCCAGTTCACTTTGGATTTGTCAAAGGCAGATCCTGCCTACTTAACCTGGCTGACTTCTTTAAGAAGGTTACAGAAGCAATGTATGAGGGCAAATCAGTACACACTGCATATCAAGACCTCCCAATGGGGTTGAACACCACCCCACACTTAACTATCATAGATAAACTATCCGTGGTAAATGATAATCCTTATGTAATTCATTGGGTAACAAAGTGGCTCACAAATAGTACCCAGGAAATTATTGTGGTCAGCTGTCTTTTTTTCCAAAAGACCTTTCACTACTGGTGTACATTAGGGTTCAGTCCTTGAGCCACCTCTGTCTTTGGGTTTTAGTCTCAGGGAGTCAAAGCTACTATTAAGGGTTTATGGCTGACCAAGTTTGCAAATGACTGTAAACTTGGTGTCATTGTAATCTTCCCAGTGAATACTAAGATCTTACAAGGTTCATAGGTAGGTACTAGGCTATTGGCCGTAGGGCCTATATAAGCCTAGCCAAAAAGGTACCATGGCTTTTGCCACCCAAGAAAATTAATTTCCTGTACCCCTGTCGAGCAGAGCCACAGAGGTGATCCCTGGGGTGAATTTCCTATTTCCCATCCAATCATCAAGATTTTTCGTGAAGAGTGCTAATGAGCTTTGTTTGATATAGATAGGTAGTTTGTTCCAGAGTATGGGAAGTCTCTGAGACAGGCATCTATCCCTCCAGTATGTTCTGTTTATTGTAGTGACAGGATTTAGGTCCCTAGAGCATGTAGCTCAGAGGGATTGGGATTTCTTTAAGTGGAGCTTGTCCAACAGCTCTGGGTTTGACATAGCTTTGTATGTTAGGCAGAGATCGCCTTTGACTAGGCGATATATGACGGAAAAAAGCTGGAGTTTTTTGAGAAGGTCTGCATAGGGCATCTGTTTGAGGTCAGTAATCCTCTTTGTGAGGTATTTTTGCAGCCTTTCCAGCTGTTGTAGATGTCTTGTGAGGTACATACCAAAAGGCGCATTGTACTCTATAATGGGTCTAATGAGTGATGAGTAGAGGGGAACAATGACCTCTTTTTTTTTCCTGGATGAGAAACCTTTTGTGATGAGGTGTGCCACATAGAAGAATTTCCTGACTACTGTGATGATGTGATTATCAAAGGAGAGACTACTGTCCACCTGTGTCCCAAGGACTCTTATTGTACTTTCGGTGTTAAGTAGACTACCACCTATGTGGTAGCTCATGGGTACAGAGTTTTTACCAAAGGGGATGGCAATGCACTTTTTGGCACTGAGCTTGAGGCCATGGCTTTGACACTGGGCATCTGTCTCCGTGAGGCCCTTTTGTAGGATGTCCACATCGTTAGGAGTTTCGATTATGGCTCCTAGTTTGCAGTCATCTGTGAACTTTGTTAGCCAAAGACCTTCTGTGTTAGCCTGTACTTCAGAAAAGTAGATACCAAACAGGAGAGGACCCATAACTGAACCCTATGATACTCCACTTGTCACTGGTCTGAAGTCGGATTTGGAGTCTGCTACTTTCACAGTGCGGGTTCTGTCAGTGAGCCAGTTGGCAACCCATCTTGTGACATTGGGGTTTATACCTAGTTTAGTGAGTTTATCTATAATTCCAGAGTGGGGGGTGGTGTCAAAAGCCTTGGTGAGATCTAGATAGGCTGTGTGAACCACCTTACCCTCGTCTATGGCTTTGGTGACTGCTTCAAAGAAGTCTATCAGGTTTAGGCGACATGATCTGCCTTTTACAAACCCGAACTGGGTGGGGTCCACAGTTTGGAGATTACCAGTGTCTTTGTGTATAAGATCCATTATGATACATTCCATGGCCTTGCAGACCAGGCTCATTAGGCTAATGAGGCAGTAGTTCCTGGGGTCCATGGGGGCTCCCCCTTTGTGGAGTGGGATAACTGTTGCTGTGCACCATTCAGTGGGGACAAAGCCTGTGGTGAGGCTATGATTGAACATGGTGCTTAGGTGGGGTGCCAGTTCATTCTGCAGTTCATGTAGAACGCAGCCTGGGATGTTGTCAGATCCCATGGATGCTGTGTTCTGGGCTTTGGAGAGTGTGTTTTTTACCTGTGTAGCTGTGATTACAGGAACTTTACATTCTTCTGGTATAGAGATGGGCCCTTTAGGGGGTGAGAGGGGGGTAAAGTTAGCACTGAACCTATCTGCCAGGATGTTGGCAATATCACTTGGTTCTGTATATTTAGTGCCATTGAGCAGATCTGAATGCTGCCATTGAGATTCTTGACATAGCCATAGAATGCTTTGTGGTTATCTTTAGAATCAGTGGCGATTTTGTTTTCGTAACTAGCTTTGGAGGATTTTATGAGGGATCTCAGCTTCTTAATGAATCTGACCTGGGAGTTCCTCTAATCATGGGATTTTACTCTTTTTTGCAACAGTTTCTTTCTTCTCTTGTAGAGTTTGTTTATGGCTGGGGACCACCAGATTGGCTTCCTCTTATTGGAGGATAGCATTTTGGTTCTGTTAGGGATAGCACAATCCATGCACTCGTGTAAGTGCTTATACATTGCATTTGTGTAGGATTCAGCAGTTGTACCTCTATTGTCCGTCTGCATGGATGGCGTGAGGTTTGCCATTTCTGTCTTAAGAAGCGAGAAGTTGGTTTTGGAGAAATGTTTTACTGTGGTTTCCCTAATGGGGGATGGGGGCGGGATGTGGCTGTCTAGGGTGATTAGCTTGTGGTTGGATCTGACCAATGAGGAACTGACCTCTGGTGTGGAACACCGGTCACCCATGCTGGTAATGACCAGGTCTAGGATATTGCTGCCCCTGGTGGGGGTGTGGATAAGTTGATCCAAGGCATTGGAATTTATGAATTCCAGAAAATGTTGAGCAAAAGAGTTGGTACACGAGTAGTTTTCCCAGTTAATGGTGGGGTAGTTGAAATCGTCCATTATTAGAGTGTTGGGTTGTACCCTAATATTTTCCAGTGTATCAAGAAATGAGGAGTGGGAATCCTGGGGCATGGTGGGGGATCTGTAGCAAGTTACAATTTGGATTGCGGTCTTACCCAAAGTTAGTTGCACTTGGATAATCTCGGATGCATTATGCTGAGCAACTAGCCTGGAGGTGTGGATATCCTTAATGAATATGGACACACCTCTACCTTTAGTGCTTTTGTCCAGATTAGGTGGCCGAAAGGTGTGGTATGAGTTATAGCCTGGTAATATAGGGGTGCACTCTGGAGCCTTGAACCAGGTCTCTGTCACTGCACAGATGTTGATGTTCTCCATTTTAAGGAGTGCCTCGGGTGAATGCATTTTGAGGTTTAGACTTGTAGCGTTGAGTAGTATTACCCTCAGATTTTGCTTGCTTGTACCTGTTAAGGTGGTGAATTTGTCATTAGAACCTTGCCTAAAAAAGGCACTATAGGGGTGGCAAGAGCCTTAGCCAGTATCCGGAATCCCAAGGGCGACAGGTGTAGGCCATCTCTGGCAAAGCATCATGGTCTGTTGATCATGTCATCCCAGGCAGACAGATACTGGATCCCCTTAGAATGACACCAGATGCTTAGCCAATTGTTGAAGTCAATCATTTTGTCCTTGTACTGTAGTATCATTCTGGGTGAAGGCAGGATGCTACTCAGGGCTAGGGTCATACCTGCCTGGGCTACAAGATCGGAGAGCTCCTCCATGTCTTTTTTCATGTAGTCCAGGGAGGGACATCTCAGGTCATTCACACCAACATAGACAATGACAGAGTCATATTTGTACTTGTGGAGTGACCTGAGTGCCTGCGTTATATGGCAGACCCTGGCCAAGAGCGCCTTTAGCAAACCAATTACTGGTATTCAAATTATGATCTAAAACTAAATGCCAAGGCATGTATAATAGTATCTGTCTGCAAGCAAGAAGTCCCTTATAGCTATCACATTGATAATATATCCACAAAAATTGATCCAGTAGTTAGAGACTTGGGAACCCATGTAGACAGCGAACTGTCTGATCACCAAGTATCCACTATTGTAAGAAAGTCTTTTTTTAATACACATCTTATTAATAAGTGCATGGTGTACAGGTCCAGAGATATGATCATTCTACTGTATTCTGTACTCATTAGTTCAATAATTGATTATAACACTTCCTTTGTTATGTACCTGTCCAAACATCTGACAACTTCAATGCCCACAATGGTTTCCTACTAAGAAAAATCATAAGCCTAAATCATAAAAGTTATGTGGACAATCCCAAAGCTTTGTCCCCCTTCTTAATGTCATGCAGGCTTCTGAGATGCAACCTCTGCCTTACAGTGCCTCAACAGAACTGTTCCTGTTATACCTACTGCACATTCACAAGTCTAAAGGGGGCATAAACACCAACTCAGGACATTTGAATCTCTTTTGCAACATAAATTCAGCATGTTGAAGGGATAGATATATATCACAGAGAATAACACTTTGGAATTGCCTTCCTCTCCACATAAAGCAAAGTACTTCTGTTTCTCTATTCAGACATAATCTGAATGAACGGGTGGGTAACCACAAGTTCACCTCTGGTGTACTACTCTTGTCCCTCATGGGTATGGGAAAGCTGTAAATGTTCTGTTTTTCTCTGGTTATTTGTACTTAATATATAAGGGCTAAAAGCATCATGGGAATGCATAGCTAAGCTTCTAGAGGTCCTCATGTATCAATAGCCTATTAAGACTCTAAAGTGGGATTACAGTTTATTAAAGGATAACATAAAGGATTAGGGCATATAGTTAGGATAGAAGAAATTTGTTTTTCAAAAAAAATGAAATTTCTTTATTAGATAAATCCACAGATGAATAGTGAAGCTAGGAACCACAGAGGACATAATCCAATAATCCAGGACACTTTTTATTGATTTAACGCTTTCGTCAAGGTGAAAGACTTCATCAGAATAGCCATGTTTGCTAAAATACATCTTTAAATAACCCACCCCCAACTCACATTGGTTAAAAGTAAAACATCACTTCCTCCAAAAAATATACAATAAGAAAAACTTTTAAAATATTTTTAAAATATTTGGTATGTTGCTGATAAAAAATGCATGCACATAACAAAAACAACATAAATTGCACATTCCTGATACAAAATACTTGCACATTACAAAAACAGCATAGATTTCAGTTTAAGTACGGAACTGATAGAGACTCTATCATTGAGTCCAGGAGCGTGACAGGCATTTGTTCTAATCTAGGAATTAAAACATAACGGCTGGACCCACTCGAACACTTGGACCATAAACAACCAATAGAACCACGTAAAAATTCAAGACTTTCTTCTTGTCACTTTTATTGATAACAATAAAAACAGGTTAACCTAGATTTCATCTTAAAACCGAAGACTTCTTCAGAACAATTCCTATATACCACACTCCTCTTTATATATGCTTGATATAAATAATTAAAACCTTTCTGAGCCAATCACCCATAATTTAACATTTAAAAAGCCATGCTCACTTTTAATGCTAAACATTAACACATTAATATATTGCTTAAAAAAAAATATATGAAACATATACAATGTAATATATACCTACAAATAACTAACAACATCCATTAACATTTTTTATATACATAATTTAATGTTTGCTTTTAATATACTAATTAATTAGTTACTGTTATAATTTAATAAATATGGATATAAAATCTACTTCAATGTACAATAAACATATAACAAAAAACATATACTATTACCATGTGGTAAAAATGTGCTAACTAGTTGATATGATGTTGTTTATTATACATTGTCTATATTATATATATTTTATATATATATATATATATATATATATATATATATATATATATATATATATATATATCCATTTCTTACATGTATTAATGTTGCAATAATGGGAAATTGTGTTGGGTTAGATGAAAAATCAAATAAATATATATATTAAAAAATTGCGTATATTAAAAATTATATATGTTAAAATAAAAAATATATATATATTCTAAGTAATAAATATCAAAATTTATATACAAATTACAATGCTGTCCTTTAATAAATGCTCAACCCTTTAAATGTCTTAGCTTTAACAAGGGTGCAATACTTATATTATCATTAATACCGGGAAATCTTGTGGCATCTAACCTTAATTGCCATTTCATTTTGCATAGATCTAAATGAACATCCAGAACATGTCCCTGATTGTCTTTTACAATCTGTTGAATAACACAAAATTTAAACCCATGTCCTGGATGCTGTTTTATGTGCCTAAATAAAGCATTAGTGTTCTTCATATGTTTTATATCTAACACGTGCTCCCCTATTCTTTCTCTTAGAGCTCTACAGGTTTTCCCGTTATAAAATGCAGGACACTCATTACACTTAGCCAAATATATAACAGTTCTAGTATAGCAATTAAAATGTCCTTTAACATATATTATTTCTTCACCCAACACAATTTTATTACCAGTGGGTAAAATGTACCGACATAGGCTGCATCTTCCACATTTAAAATTTCCCGTTGGTCTGTGTGAACAAAAAATATTTGAATGTGTACCTCTCTCCAGTAAATTCTTAAATGATTTGCCTTTTCTATATACATTAGTAGGAAGACTCTTCATTTTCTGATTTACATTCTCATCTAACTTCAACATCTCCCAATGTCTCTGTATTACTTTAACTACAAATTCAGTGTCATAAGTAAATGTTGTGATGAAATATAAACTTTCCTTTTTCTCTCCTGGATTTTTTGATGTAACATTTAACTGTAAAATATTATTACTGATTAATCTTGTGTCCACTTTTAAAATAGGTTGATAAAATCCTTTGTTCCTTTTTAATATAATTTCATTTTTAATAGCATTAACTAAATTAACAGGATAATCTCTTTTAATAAACATTTCCATAATATAATCCAACTCATTTTTAAACTCTTCAAAATTGTTTACCATTCTGGCTGCCCTGACCATCTGCCCCTTAACAATGGCTTTTTTCTGATGGTCTGGGTGCCAACTATTATAATTCAATTAAGCACTGGAAAACGTAATTTTTCTATGAATACTAGAAGAAAGTATCCCTTTATCATGATCTATACACAATCCTACATCCAAATAATTTATTTCCTTCTCACTATAGTTATACGTAAACCTCAAAAACTTCTCTGTGCAATTAATATATTCAATAAATGCCTTTAATTTTTCTGGACCACCATCCCAAACGATAAAAATATCATCTAAGAAATGTGTGTATTGCTGAATGTACTGATTAAATTCACTTTGAAATACATAATTCTGTTCCCAAAAGGACATGACGTAATTTTCATAGCTGGGGGCACAAGCTGCCCCCATAGCTACCCCAGTTGTTTGCTTATAATAACTGCCTTCAAAATACAGAAAATTGTTAGTTAATACTATCTCCATAAGGGTAATCAGAACATTAATCTGGTCCTGTTCATATAATCCTGTTTTAAACAGCTGGCTTTCCAGCTATTCCAATCCAATGTTATTTGGAATGACAGAATATAGATTACATACATCTATGGTGAGAAATAAAGTGGAATAATCAACCTTAATACCATTTAACTTGTGCAAAAAATGCCACAAATCTTTGGTAATATACTCAAATTTTGCCAAGCCACTCTACAAATAATAATCTAAATATTTACTAATAAAGAAAGTTTTACTTCTTTTTGCGTCTACACTCGGTCTAAAAACAACATTACTTAATCCTTTATGTAGTTTGGGAATACCAAATATATTACTTATTGTCGGAAAATCATTTTTCAAGTAATTAAAATCCATTTCATTAATCTGACCGTGATACAGCAAATCATCAATCATTAAATCTATCTTAGCAAAGGCTACATAAATTTGATTTAAAGTAACCTCCTCATAGGCATCCCCAGTTAACATTTGAAACATATGATTGTAATAATCGTTTCTATCCATAATCACCATGCCATTACCCTTATCGGGCTTCATAAAACGAATACTTTTATCTTTAATGAGTTCATTCAATAACATGTTCTCTTCCTTGGTTAAATTGCTTTTATCATTTAATTTATTAATATACGTATTTCTACTTTTATTTTTATCTTTAAAGTATTCCCTTATTTCCAATTCACATGCTTTCTCAAATAAAGCTACAGTACTGTTAACTGGGGGATTAAATTTACTGGGTTTCCTTAAAACACTACCATTATTATTCCCTTCATTGGAATACCACATCCTAATATTTATTTTATGAGTTAATAATTTTAAGTCTACTAACGCATCTACCACTTCCCCTTTTCTTCCAGGTACAAATGTAAACCTTTTAGACAATAGCTCAGCATGTCTAATATCAAATTCTTTACATGAATAATTGTATATTTTAAAATCCCCATATTTATTGGCTACAAGGTCAGGTTCATTATATTTAGAAAAGCCATGGCCTTCCTTCATCACATTTATAAGATCAGACATATTTAATGTTTCATCCAAATCCATATTTTTGCCCCTTTCAACGCTAAAACTATTTACTCCATTATTTATAACATTTATTCCTGGAGTTGAAACTTGCATACCACTTAAGCTCTTATTTGTTTGGTTTTCTACAGCATCCACATAAAAATGGTCAAAATACAAACTTATGTTACTTAATGTATCACAAAAACTATCCGGTTCAACATTTCCACAAAAATACTGATTCAATTCCAAAGCTGCATGTTCAATTTGAGCAACAGCATTCGGAAATTCAAAATTAAAATATGTACTTACTTGCAGCAAAGAAACATCTTTTTCATGTATACTGTTAGCATCCTCAGAGTAAGCACTTACTTGCAACAAAGAAACCTCGGTTTCTTGTATAATATTTGCGTCATCTATGTCACATGCGTGATTTAAATTATTAACTTTTAAATCTCCTATATGAACGTTACCTAACCCAGAGTTAAACGTCTTACTAATCTTTGTAACAAATCCATCTGTTAATCCATCACTGCAAGTTTTATCCGAAGACAATAAAACAGTCTTTACAGAATGTTCATTTGACCTTGCTATCTTCAGCTTCTCGGATTATTGTTGTTGTATTTTGACTGAGGCCCCCACTTCTTTGGACGCACTCCCTGCTCCGAATATTTCTCGTTGTCCTCTCTTCTTTGGTGTTGAACAGTTTCCCCACGATTGCACAACCTCTCGGAGTGGCTCGGGCCTTCATCTAAAGGGATTTCCTCTTGTTGGTAATGTGACTCATTACGTGGCGACATCATATCCGGCCCATTTTTATTACTTAGGTTAGCGCGCCTAGCGCGCAATCTTTGGTTGCTATGGTGATCTTTAGATAAGGGATAAACTTTTTGATTACGATATTCTTCCGTGTCCCTCTTAATTTTGTTAGTCTTTCTCACAAATATTACTTGACAACTGTCATTTACATTACTCAGAAGGTTTTTGTAATTAGTTAGGTAACTATCAAAATTCAAGTCACTTAATATGATATCATTATCTTGTTCTAGTTCACTCATTTGATGTGCTATCACAACATCATTATAGTTAATCATGATTTTCATAAGCTCTAGTCCAGTATTGTCAAACAATTGATGTATCTCTTGGATCATTTCTTCATTGCCAGTTATACCATTAGGGTATCTCCACAGGCATAAACCCCATGGCACCAACCCTAATTCAATGTTTCTCATCAAGTAACCATTCTCCAATTGTAGTTTTTTCATGTTGAACAACTTTTTCTCAAACTCTTTTAAATGTTCAGCTAAGGTTAGATCCATTCTCACCGTAGGAACCACCCTACTAGATTCCTGCTGAAAATTAAAGATATTAGTTTCCCACTGACTTTTATCCAAGTTGGCTCCCATATTAGAGCCAGTGGCCATAGTTCCTTTTGGAATTAATCCTTCGGCGTTCACCTCATTAAGATTTAACAATTGACCACTACTTGACGGAGTGGGTTGAGTTAAGGGTACATTAGGGTACAAACAACATTGAATTAGGGTTGGTGCCTGTGGAGATACCCTAATGGTATAACTGGCAATGAAGAAATTATCCAAGAGATACATCAATTGTTTGACAATACTGGACTAGAGCTTATGAAAATCATGATTAAGTATAATGATGTTGTGATAGTGCGTCAAATGAGTGAACTAGAACAAGATAATGATATCATATTAAGTGACTTGAATTTTAATAGTTACCTAACTAATTACAAAAACCTTCTGAGTAATGTAAATAACAGTTGTCAAGTAATATTTACGAGAAAGACTAACAAAATTAAGAGGGACACGGAAGAATATCTTAATCAAAAAGTTTATCCCTTATCTAAAGGTCACCATAGCAACCAAAGATTGCGAGCTAACCTAAGTAACAAAAATGGGCCAGATATGATGTCGCCACATAATGAGTCACATTACCAACAAGAGGAAATCCCTTTAGATGAAGGCCCGAGGCGCTCTGAGAGGTTGTGCAATCATGGGGAAACTGTTCAGTACCAAAGAAGGGAGGACAATGAGAAATATTCGGAGCAGGGAGCGCATCCAAAGAAGTGGGGGTCTCAGTCAAAATACAATGACAATTATCCGAGAAGTTGGAGATAGCAAGGTCAAATGAACATTCTGTAAAGACTGTTTTATTGTCTTCGGATAAAACTTACAGCGATGGAATAACAGATGGATTTGTTACAAAGATTAGTAAGATGTTTAACTCTGGTTAGGTAATGTTCATATAGGAGATTTAAAATTAATAATTTAAATCATGCATGTGACATAGATGACGTAAATATTATACAAGAAACCGAGGTTTCTTTGTTGCAAGTAAGTGCTTATTCTGAGGACGCTAACAGTATACATGAAAAAGATGTTTCTTTGCGGCAAGTAAGTACATATTTAGATTTTGAATTTCCGAATGCTGTTGCTCAAATTGAATGTGCAGCTTTGGAATCAAATCAGTATTTTTGTGGAAATGTTGAACCGGATAGTTTTTGTGATACATTAAGTAACATAAGTTTGTATTTTGACCATTTTTATGTGGATGCTGTAGAAAACCAAACAAATAAGAGCTTAAGTGGTATGCAAGTTTCAACTCCAGGAATAAATGTTATAAATACTGGAGTAAATAGTTTTAGTGTTGAAAGGGGCAAAAATATGGATTTGGATGAAACAGTAAATGTGTCTGATCTTATAAATGTGATGAAGGAAGGCCATGGCTTTTCTAAATATAATGAACCCGATGTTGTAGCCAATAAATATGGGGATTTTAAAATATACAATTATTCATGTAAAGAATTTGATATTAGACATGCTGAGCTATTGTCTAAAGGGTTTACATTTGTACCCGGAAGAAAAGGGGAAGTAGTAGATGCGTTAGTAGACTTAAAATTATTAACTCGTAAAATGAATATTAGAATGTGGTATTCCAATGAAGGGAATAATAATGGTAGTGTTTTAAGGAAACCCAGTAAATTTAATCCCCCAGTTAACAGTGCTGTAGCTTTATTTGAGAAAGTGTGTGAATTGGAAATAAGGGAATACTTTAAAGATAAAAATAAAAGTAGAAATAAGTATATTAATTAATTAAATGATAACAGCAATTTAACCAAGGAAGAGAACAAGTTATTGAATGAACTCATTAAATATAAAAGTATTCGTTTTATGAAGCCCGATAAGGGTAATGGCATAGTGATTACAGATAGAAACGATTATTACAATCATATATTTCAAATGTTAACTGGGGATGCCTATGAGGAGGTTACTTTAAATGAAATTTATGTAGCCTTTGCTAAAATAGATTTAATGATTGATGATTTGCTGTATCAAGGTCAGATTAATGAAATGGATTTTAATTACTTGAAAAATGATTTTCCGACAATAAGTAATATATTTGGTATTACCAAACTACATAAAGGATTAAGTAATGTTGTTTTAGACCGACTGTAGACGCAAAAAGAAGTAAAACTTTCTTTATTAGTAAATATTTAGATTATTATTTGCAGAGTGGCTTGGCAAAATTTGAGTATATTACCAAAGATTCGTGGCATTTTTGCACAAGTTAAATGGTATTAAGGTTGATTATTCCACTTTATTTCTCACCATAGATGTATATAATCTATATTCTGTCATTCAAATTAGATTGGATTGGAATGGCTGGAAAGCTAGCTGTTTAAAACAGGATTGTATGAACAGGACCAGATTAATGTTCTGATTACCCTTATGGAGATAGTATCAACTAACAATTTTCTGTGTTTTGAAGGCTGTTATTATAAACAAACAACTGGGGTAGCTATGGGGGCAGCTTGCGCCCCCAGCTACGCCAATTACGTCATGTCCTTTTGGGAACAGAATTATGTATTTCAAAGTGAATTTAATCAGTACATTCAGCAATGCACACGTTTCTTAGACAATATTTTTATCGTTTGGGATGGTGGTCCAGAAAAATTAAAGGCATTTATTGAATATATTAATTGCACAGAGAAGTTTTTGAGGTTTACGTATAACTATAGTGAGAAGGAAATAAATTATTTGGATGTAGGATTGTGTATAGATCATGATAAAGGGATACTTTCTTCTAGTATTCATAGAAAAATTACATTTTCCAACGCTTAATTGAATTATAATAGTTGGCACCCAGACCATCAGAAAAAAGCCATTGTTCAGGGGCAGATGGTCAGGGCAGCTAGAATGGTAAACAATTTTGAAGAGCTTAAAAATGAGTTGGATTATATTATGGAAATGTTTATTAAAAGAGATTATCCTGTTAATTTAGTTAATGCTATTAAAAATGAAATTATATTAAAAAGGAACAAAGGATTTTATCAACCTATTTTAAAATTGGACACAAGATTAATCAGTAATAATATTTTACAGTTAAATGTTACATCAAAAAATCCAGGAGAGAAAAAGGAAAGTTTATATTTCATCACAACATTTACTTATGACACTGAATTTGTAGTTAAAGTAATACAGATAAATTGGGAGATGTTGAATTTAGATGAGAATGTAAATAAGAAAGTGAAGAGTCATCCTACTAATGTATATAGAAAAGGCAAATCATTTAAGAATTTACTGGAGAGAGGTACACATTCAAATATTTTTTGTTCACACAGACCAACGGGAAATTTTAAATGTGGAAGATGCAGCCTATGTCGGTACATTTTACCCACTGGTAATAAAATTGTGTTGGGTGAAGAAATAATATATGTTAAAGGACATTTTAATTGTTATACTAGAAATGTTGTATATTTGGCTAAGTGTAATGAGTGTCCTGCATTTTATATTGGGAAAACCTGTAGAGCTCTAAGAGAAAGAATAGGGGAGCACGTGTTAGATATAAAACATATGAAGAACACTAATGCTTTATTTAGGCACATAAAACAGCATCCAGGACATGGGTTTAAATTTTGTGTTATTCAACAAATTGTAAAAGACAATCAGGGACATGTTCTGGATGTTCATTTAGATCTATGCGAAATGAAATGGCAATTAAGGATAGATGCCACAAGATTTCCCGGTATAAATGATAATATAAGTATTGCACCCTTGTTAAAGCTAAGACATTTAAAGGGTTGAACATTTATTAAAGGACAGCATTGGAATTTGTATATAAATTTTGATATTTATTACTTAGAATATATATATTTTTTAAAAAACATTTTTTTAACATATATAATTTTTAATATACATATTTTTTTAATATATATATTTATTTGTTTTTTCATCTAACCCAACACAATTTCCCATTATTGCAACATTAATACATGTAAGAAATGGATATATATATATATATATATATATATATATATATATATATATATATGTAATATATAATATAGACAATGTATAATAAACAACATCATATTAACTAGTTAGCACATTTTTACCACATGGTAATAGTATATGTTTTTGTTATATGTTTATTGTATACTGAAGTAGATTTTATATCCATATTTATTAAATTATAACAGTAACTAATTAGTTAGTATATTAAAAGCAAACATTAAATTATGTATATAAAAATTTTTAATGGATGTTGTTGGTTATTTGTATGTATATATTACATTGTATATGTTTCATATATATTTTTCTAAGCGATATATTAATGTGTTAATGTTTAGCATTAAAAGTGAGCATAGCTTTTTAAATGTTAAATTACGGGTGATTGGCTCAGAAAGGTTTTAATTATTTATATCAAGCATATATAAAGAGGAGTGTGGTGTATAGGAATTGTTCTGAAGAAGTCTTCAGTTGTAAGATGAAACCTAGGTTAACCTGTTTTTATTGTTATCAAGAAGAAAGTCTTGAATTTTTACGTGATTCTATTGGTTGTTTATGGTCCAAGTGTTCGAGTGGGTCCAGCCATTGTGTTTGAATTCCTTGGTTTGTCCTTGTTTGTTCGAGTGATATTATTTGTTCTAATCTGCCACTTAAGCTCCATGAACTCTAAAAATTCTTCCAGGACCTAAATCAACTTGGTCGACAATGAAAATTTTGAAAGCATGCAGTGGGTGAAGGCTGATGTGCCTGTACAGTGCATTGTTTTCGTTCTTATGTTTAATATCGCATGTGTGCTGGTAAATTCTTTGTCTCAGTGCCCTGATTGTTTTTACTGCATAGTAGGCATCGCAAGAATCACATAATGTGACATAAACAACTCCTTTGGAGTAACAATAATGTTTCCTATGTGTAGTAACATACCCATAGTTTTTGATTTTAATTTTCTTTGTGTCAGTCATATATGGGCATTGTGGGCATCTACCAGATCTGTAACTGCCACCCTGATCTGATTTAATGTTGCTTCTTTCCATAAATCTTTCAGGGAAGTTTCCTTTTTATAAACAATCTGCAGCCTCTTGCCCAGTTTATTATGGACATCAATGTCCAAACTAAAAATTGCCCAGAGCTTCACCACAATCTCTTTGATGTCATAAAAGCTGACATTGAAAGGCAAGATAAGAGCCGTACTAAATATATCAGATTTCTCCTTATGCAAAGGCCCACTCAACCCATGAAATAATAGAGGGCTAAAGTTAACAAGTTCTCTCTTGGTAATAACTTTGTCCGCTATACTGCTGATGAAGTTTTCGGGATACCCTCTCTTAATAAACATGTTCTTCAATACCCCACATTCTCTTAAAAAGTCATCAAGTTGTGAAACCATCCTGGCTAGCCTGACGTACTGCCCTTTGACCAATGCCTTGTTTTGATATACAGGGTGCCAACTAGAAAAGTGCAACAATAAGTTGGAATATGTTGGCTTGCGAAATAAACAGGAGGTAAAACCATTCATGGCATAGTTCTTCTGCACAGTCACATCAAGATAGTTCAAAATATCCTTGTCTTTGTTCATAGTGAATCTTAAAAATTAGTGGTCCTTTTAATGAAAGTGAAAAACCTATTCAGGTCGTTTTCACCTCCTTTCCATAAAAGGTCAATGCATTCCAAGTAGCGCTCGTAGAGTGCCCAGAGGTCACTGAACTCAGAGTTCATGATGAACAAATCCTCCTATTGTGCCAATACAATGTTGGCAAATGTAGGTGCACAGCACGCACCCATAGCGACACTGGTTCTTTGTTTAAACAGATGTCCCTCAAAGCTGATAAAGTTGTTCTCCAGGACAAGCTCTATACATGCCCAAATGGTCAAAATAGTCCCATGGTCAAAAGATGTCTTCATACAAAGATAGTCATAAAACCATTCGAGACCTTCATCATGTGGGATCATCGAGAACAAGTCACATACATCAGTTGTGACAAGTATCAGGTCTTTGTCAAACATTTCAGGTTTAATTTTCCCTAGAAAATCCCAAGAATCTCTAATAATGGATTCTCTCCCATCCAGTACATGTTTGACCTTATTGTCAACGTATTTAGCTAGAAAAAATGTCTTAAAGGCCTTAGCATCCACTATAGGGAGAAAGGGGGGGTTGTGATGGACTTGTGTATTTTAGGAATCCTGAATATTGTTGGGATCCTAGGATGTTTTGTGTGCAGCTGCTCGTGTGTCTCTATCGATATCTAACCATTAAGTAGCAGTTGTTCAGTATGTAAGTCAATGTTTCTGTAAGCGATGTTCAATTCATTGCGAGAGAATTCTACATATGTGTCAGTGTATAAAAGCTCCAACATCCTGCTATTGTAATCATCAAGACCCATCACTACTAATCCCCCACCCTTGTCCGGTTTCATAAATCTTGTCTCTCTACAGTCCAAAATGTCCTGTAGGACCACTGCCTCACTTGTAGTCAAGTTGTGATGTATATTAGGATTCCTATTCTGTACCAGCGCCCTGATTTCTTTGTCACATAACATCTCAAATGTTTGTACTGTGGGGTGTGTAGGGGGCATAAAGGTACTAGGTCTACGTAGTGTTACTTGGTTCATGGCCAGGTTATCTGAAGAAAAATGTAGTGCCAAGTTTAACTTCCTAGTGTATAACTTAAGTTGTATAATAGTGTCGACAATATTGAAATTAGTAGCAGGAACAAAATTCAAGCCTTTAGAAAATAATTCAGCCCATTCAACAGTGACCATCGTCTGACTGTAGTTATAAATACTAAAATCACCAGCCAAATTCTTAATAATAGTGCAATCAGCATTATCAAATTCTCCACTGAGGCTCATTGCCTCCGGTAGTTGTTCCGTCTCCCTGTCTATTGACCCTGATAGTTGTTCTGGCCATATCTCCCATTGCCTTGTCTCTCCTGCCTCTGATTCATCAATCGTTCTGACCTCCTCAGAGGCAGAGGGTCTAAAGGGGTATCAGTACATGTGTTACTAGATTCAGAATTGTCAGCATTAATGTCAGCATTGTATTCCTCATACCTATCATGCCACCCCCTTGTTGTCCCTGTGGGGGGTCTGAGTATGCTCTCCCCGCCTCATAGTCACCCAGGTCCGTTAGTAGTTTCTTTTCCTTGCGTGTTTTTAACTCACACAGCTCATTTTCTACATTACTAAAAACCTTGTAAAAATCACCTTGTTTGTATTCAAACAGTAAGTCATTTTTAATACTGTTATCCAGATTCTCTATGTCTCTTACTAACATTGCCATTTTCCGGTTGTTGTCACCAACCAAAATATGTAACAGTTCACAACCCTGCTTATTAAAAAACACAATTAAGTCTTTATATAATTGTGAACCATTTACCAGTCCTGTAGGGTATTTCCACATTCGGAGCCCTTCACGCTTGATACACTCCAATAAATACTCATTCTCCAACTGCAGCTTCTTGTATTTGGTCAACAGTTCCTTGAATTGATGAAATTGCTATTCTAAACTGTCGACAGCATTAGAAGAGCTTGTGCCATGTTTTTCAAGCTGAACTCCGGTTTTTAGCCACTGCTCAATGGAAAATGCTGCCGTGGCATCCCCCAAAGGTCCCTGACTGTTGCAGGGTTGAGAGACAGCTCCAAACACATTATTTTGAGAAAAAGTCACAAGATTCTGCCTGCTGTTATCAAGGAAATTAACCCTTTGAGCTGGGGTGATGTCAAACTGATCAGAGCTTTGTGTAACAGTAATATTTCCACTTGCTAAACAGTCCGATCCATTTTTGTTTAGTAAAAAGTCAACTTTCTTAGTTAAATCAGTCACAGTGTTTGCAAGTGAAGAAATAGATCAGCGCCCTCAGTACTCCCAGGCTGTTCAGTGTCATCCATTGTAAAACCAAACCAAAAACAGAACGACAAAAACTAAATAAATCTACAGATGAATAGTGAAGCTAGGAACCACAGAGGACACAATCCAATAATCCAGGACACTTTTTATTGGTTTACCGCTTTCGTCAAGATGAAAGACTTCATCAGAATAGCCATGTTTGCTAAAACACATCTTTAAATAACCCACCCCCAACTCACATTGGTTAAAAGAAAAACATCACTTCCTCCAAAAAATAAACAACAAATAGCAACAATCTGTCAGATGGCTTTCTACACTGTCACGCCCTCTTCCAATCACCACAGTTGTGCCCCTAGGCTCTATCTTAGGACTTCTTCTATTCAACATTTTTACTAACTTCTTCTTCTTCTTCTTTCGGCTTTTCCCGGTTAGGGGTCGCCACAGCGGATCACCTTGTCCGCACATTGATTGGCAGTGGAGTTTTACAGTGTCGAGTTGCCAGCTCGGCGCCCAACCTTCCACAGAAGGCACACTCACATGCACACCTAGGGCCAATTTAGAGTGTCCAATCCACCTGCAGCATGTCTTTGGGATGTGGGAGGAAACCGGAGCACCCGGAGGAAACCCACGCGACCACAGGGAGGACATGCAGACTCCGCACAGAAGGCACCCCAGCCGAGGATCGAACCGGAGAACCTCTTGCTGTGAGGTGGCAATGCTAACCACTGCACCACCGTGGCCGCCCATTCAACATTTTTACTAACAATCTTTATAAATCCTGCCCCAACTCAACTCTCATCCAATATGCAGACAATTCTATAGCCATCACCTCCTCTGATTATTTCTCAGACCTGCTTTTCAAATCCCAGCAAATGTTCACAAATATTGAGACCTGACTAACCAATAACCGGCTAATACTCAATGCTAAGAAAAGTAAACTACTATTTTGGACCAAATCACTCTCTCATAACACCTCAGCCTTCACTATCATCTCATTAGACAATGACACCATCAGTGTTGAATCTCATACCAAACTACTAGAGGTCATAATTGATGATAAACTAAAGTTCGACCTCCATATAAATTACTGTATCAAAAATAATAAGCTTGGCTTACTATACCATAACAAAAGATACCTCATGCCAGAGGCAAGACGGTTACTCTGCCTTGCTTATCTCATACCCTGTGTCTTCTTCCCAAATCCTCATTAACCTACAGGCAACACTACTGAATACGATGGAAAATACATGTCACAAAATAACTAGATTCATTGCCAACACTCAACCTAAATCCCTTGGCCTTGAAAACACAGAACTGGCTTGAGTTCCCCAATCAACTTATTTTCTCTCAACTTAATATTATCCACTACATCCTCTACAAACCCTCTTTCAGCTCAAACATTTCCATCATCTGAAAATGACTACCTCCCAACCAGAAAACTTAGAAGCACCAGACAAAATCTCCTTGACATTTACAAACCTAAAAAAATCAATTGGTGAAACCCTCTACAACTATCTTCCCTCTATCCACTGGAATAAGCTACCTTTAACAATCAGATCTATCACACAGCCCCACCCATTTAAATCACCGTAAAAGTCTACTTTACTAAGACCTGGACTTGCTCCTGTACACAACCATCATGAACTTAACCACCTGACCCCCATTGCATACAGCCTCTTCTCAGTTCATACTTAATTCAAGCCACAGAACTCTAACTCCTAATACCTTTTTCACTAAATTTCTCTACTTTTCATATTTACCTCTCTTCCTTCCCACTTAGCTTATTCCCCTTTCTCAAATTTCTCTTGATTCTAACTATTACTACTCTCTTTCTTATTTATAAATGTAAAAACATCTCTCATTTTCCCTCTTTTACCCATAGCCACCCCCTTTTTGTTTTTTCTCTTGACACTTAACCTTTTTCTATCTCCTGATCTCTCTATCAACTTCCCCTCTGCTACTGATTACTGATGTACATGTTGTTGCCTGTAAGAACTAAGATTCGATATACAGTACTTTTTGTACTCTTATCTTAACCAAGATATACAATACTTTCTGTACTCTTATCTTAACCAAGATGCTCTTCTCCAAAAAAAAGAAGCCAATCTGGTGGTCCCCTGCTATAAACAAAGTATACAACAGAAGGAAGAAACTGTTGCAGAAAAGAGGACAACCCCAGGATGCAAAAAACTCCCTCACCAGCCTCAGTAAGAAGCTGAGATCCCTCATAAAATCCTCAAAAGCTAGTTATGAAAATAAAATTGCCAAAGATTCCAAAGACAACCACAAGGCATTCTATAGTTATGTCAAGAATCTAAATGGCAATGCTCAGATCTGCTCTGAGGTACAACAGAATGGCATTAAATATACTGATCCCAAGGATATTGCCAATATCCTGGCAGATCGATTTAGTGCCAACTTCACCCCCCCCCTCTCACCCCCTAAAAGGCCCATCTCATTACCAAAAGACTGTCAAATTCCGATAATCATGGCCACACAGGTAGAAACCGCACTCTCCAAAGCTAAGAATACAGCATCCATGGGACCAGATGACATCCCAGGCTGTGTAATACATGAACTACAAAATGAACTGGCACCTCACCTAAGTGTCATGTTTAATCATAGCCTCACCTCAGGCTTCGTGCCCACTGAGTGGGGCACAGCTACAGTTATCCCACTCCACAAGGGAGGATCTGCCTTGGATCCCGGGAACTCCTGTCCCATCAGTCTGACAAGCCTGATCTGCAAGGGCATGGAACGCATTATCATGGAACTTATAAACGAAGACATTGACAACCTTCAAACACTGGACCCCACCCAGTTTGCTTTTGTGAAGAGCCGATCTTGTCTCCTGAATCTGATTGACTTCTTCGAATCAGTCTCCAGAGCTGTGGACGAGGGTAAGGCGGTCCACACAGCCTATCTGGACCTTGCCAAGGCCTTCTTCACCATCCCTCACTCTGGAATCATAGATAAACTTACTAAGCTGGGTATAAATCCCTGTGTCACGCGATGGGTTGCCAGCTGGCTTACTGACAAAACCCAGACTGTAAAAGTAGCCGACTCCAAATCCAGCTCCAGACAAGTGACAAGTGGAGTACCTCAGGGTTCAGTCCTGGGACTACTGTTGTTTGGCATCTACTTCTCTGAAGTACAGTTCAACACTAGGGGACTTTGGCTAACAAAGTTCGCAGATGACTGCAAACTGGGAGCCATTAGTGAATCCCCAAATGATGTGGATATTCTACAAAAGGGCCTTACAGAAACATATGCCTGGTGCCAGAGCCATGGGCTCAAGCTTAATGCCAAGAAATGTATAGTTATCCCCTTTGGAAAAAAACATGTACCCATGAATTACCACGTAGGTGGCAGGACACTAAACATTGAAAGTGTGATGAGAGACTTAGGGACACAGGTAGACAGTGGTCTCACTTTTGATAACCACATCGCCACAACAGTCAGGAAATCCTTCTTTGTGGCACACCTCATCACGAAGGGCTTTTCATCCAGCAAAAGGAGGTCATTGTCCCACTGTACTCATCCCTCATTAGACCCATTATAGAGTATAATGCCCCGTTTGGTATGTACCTCACAAGACATCTGCAACAGCTGGAAAGGCCACAGAAATACCTACCTAAAAGAATCACAGGCCTAAAGCAGATGCCATATGCTGACCGTCTAAAAAAACTCCAGCTATACTCTGTCCATATCGCCTACTCAGAGGCAATCTCTGCTTAACATACAAGGCCATGTCAAACCCTGAGCTGCTGGACATGCTCCACTTAAAGAAATCCCAATCCCTCAGAGCCATACGCTCCAGGGATCTAAACCTTGTCATCACAATGAACAAAACATGCTGGAGGGATAGGTTCCTGACCCAGAGACTCCCCATACTCTGGAATAGACTGCCCATACATGTCAAGCAGAGCGCCTCATTGGCCCTCTTCAAAAGGAACCTTGATGATTGGATGGGAGATAGGAAATTCACCCCGGGGATCATGTCAGTGGCCCTGCTAGACAGGGGTCCAGAGAAGTAAATATTGTGGGATGAAATATCCAGGGAATTGTTATGGCTAGGCTTGCATAGGCCCTAGGGCCGATAGCCTAGTACCAACCTATGAACCTCTAAACTCTGAGTTAATTGTCATTACTTCCCCTCTAAATGGGGAATTCCTTATGTAATGGAGATAAATGACTTTAACATATTGTTTTATTGCCTTTTTTGTAAATAACACCTTTTACATTCTTATGTTACACGTGGGAATCCAAGCATTATAATGCATGTTTATATTACAAAAGCCAAAATGAAGCAAACTAGTAATAAACAAGCAGAATCCACAACGAAAAAAGTAAATGGACAGGTGTTTTTTCTAATAAAAGTTTTAATCCAAACAAAGATAAAAGTACAGAAGATAAGTGCTTTTGGAGGATAGTTGCTTCATAGATCTGATGAAGCAACTATGTTGAGAAAGTGCTTATCTTCTGTATTTTTATCTTTGTGTTGATTAAAACTTTTATTAGAAAAACACCTGTCTGTTTCCTTTTTTTATCATGTTTATATTACCTCATGTATACAGTACTGTTTGTAAACATTTTTGTGGTGCATGTAATACTTTGTGGAACTTTTCTCCCCGGGCCTCTGCTGAAAAAGGGCATAAGCTCAGTCAGACATTCCTGGTCAACAAATATCAAATAAATAAATAAAGTAAAAGGAGAAAGTCTGTGTTTACTGTAGACAATGAGAAAATTGCATTGCAGGTTTTCTTACTATGTAAAAAAGTTGAAAAATTATGGGCGATATTAGTCAAAGAAAATAAGCTGGACGACATCATCAGTGTTAAAGACATTGATATGAGAATCATATTATATGGCTATTACATATTTATTTATTTATCGGGATAGTACAACTGGGCAAGAGCCCATTTTCAGTGGCTGCACGAGGAAAAAAGCTCCAGAGAAAATTACAAAATTTGAAAAATTTTAACAAAACTTAAAAAGCCACAAGATACATACTTAATAAATGCACAATGAGTCACAGAAATTACAAAGATTACATGGTATTACATATTGAACATAAACATTTTATATGATTAGAGTCATTAATTTAGTCTACAGAGTTGTAAGCACAGAGAGAAAGTGCTATAAGTGGGGAGGCATGATTTCAGTGGTGGATACATAACTGGAGTAATTGTGAATTTGGAGAGGTAGACAGAAGCGTAGGGAAGGGAAAGGAGGAGGAATTAGTTTAGAAGACAGTTGAGGGGGGAGAAGGAATATCAGGAGAGAGGGAGAGAAATGGATGCATTGTAAGTGAATAGGTCAGGTGACAGAGGGAATTAGCATATACTAGAACCAGTGTAGTCAGAGAAGAAAAGTTAGAAGGATAGTTTTGGTGAATGGGACAGATTTATCTCCCAGTGACTGCTGCATCTTTAGAACAGGCTACCAATTCATGTGAAACAGAGCACCTCTATGACACTGTTCAAGAGGGACCTGGACAAATGGATGGGGCACTGTAAATTCTTACTGGGTTAGCACCCACAACCCTCCTGGGCATGGGCAATCATCACTAAATGCAATCTTTGGTATTAACTAGCATTTCTACGATATTACATTTGGATGAAATGGCTAGACTTAAAATGACCTCTGGGTCGATAGCCTAGTAATCTCCTACGATCCTATGATCCTATGGGATGAGAGTAGAGTTGGTAGAGTTAGTGGATGGAATGGTTTTAGCCATGACGGGTACATGAGCAAAGCCAATTGTTACTGAGGAAGTCTTTTAGGAGCTTTTAAAGTGAGATGGGTTGACAGTGGTTAAGATGGGCTGAGGGACAGTATTCCATATTTTGGAGATGTAGTTAGAGAGAGTAGAGAGAGTCGACACATTTATTGTTGGATTTAGAGATCTGTAATAAGGATTTGTTTGAGGATCAGAGTGGAGAAGTGTTAGTATAAGGCTGGAGCATTAGTTAAAGGGCAGGGGTTTTACCAAGTTGATCTATTATTCTGTGAGCAGAGGAGAGCTGAGTGTAAGTCAAGTGGTGGGGTAGAACTAGCCAATTCAGTTGACATAAGGCAGATCGTGGTGAGATCTATGTGGCGTGTTCATAGCAAATTTTGCAATTTTATTGTAGCAGAATTCAGACTTGGGCTTGGTCAGTTTTACTTAGGTATGTGAAAATAGGAGAAGTGTATAGTAGAGTGAAGAGTAGATGAATTCGGCCAGTATCCTGTCTTGTGTTGTTAGTAAGGAATGGCTTGAATCTATGCAATGAACCTAGTATAATATGTGTCTTCTTGATGGGCTGTGATTGGTCTAAGTCAAATTTTAAATTATTGTTGATTAGTACACGTGATAATTTTGTTTGGGTGACGGCTGATATTATGCTGTTGTTGGAGGACTGTATTTAGAATGGTGTAGGGGGATTGTGTAATTTGCTGGGGTGAAACAACATCAGTTTAGTCTTGGAGGGGTTCAGAATCAATGGTGATTCAGATAGCCATGATTTGACTGCTAAGAGGGACTGTTGTTTTGTGGATACAAGTTATTTTATGGAGGGTGCAACACAGATAAGTAGATACGTGGAGTCGGTTGGTAAAAATGCTAAAAAGTAGGGGACCTAGAATAGAACCTTGGGACACTCCCAGGTTGCCAGTTAGTAGGGAAGAGAGTTCCTATTACCATTTCACAGCTTTCTGTCAGCCAGTTATGCAAGCAAACGAGAGAAGAGGGTCTAAGTTTTAGAGTTGAGAGTTCATTAAATAGTTTCTGCTGGGAAACAGTATTGAAAGCTTTGGAGAGATCCAAAAAGATGGAAGAAACTAGTTGCCCATTATTTCTGAGTTGTTTTATGGTATTAGTGAAACTTAGGAGGGGAGTTGTGTGTGTTAGATAAGAAGTTATTGGATAGTAGGTAGTTTAAAAGCTGCATATAGATACATTTTTCTAGAATTTTGGAAAGGGGAGGTCAGATAGAGATGGGTTTGCAGTTAGAGATCGTTAGAGTTGCCCCCTTTTTGCAGGGGGATAATATATGATATTTTCCAGTTTAGGGGGATAAAGTGTTCTGAGATAGAGCAGTTGATCAGAATAGCTATGGGTTAGGCAATAGCGTCTGCTGCTATTTTTAGGAATTGTGTAGGTAGGTTATCTACTGCAGTGGTTGTGGGTTTGAGTTTGGAGAGTAATTTTTTTGATGGATATTTGAACAGGTTTGAAGGAGAAGGTTTTGCTGGTATCACTGGGTAGTGTTAGGATAGTTGGAGAAGTATTGAACTGAGAGCTGGTAAGTGAACAAATGGAATTTGCAAAGAATGTGTTGAATTGTGTAGCAATGCTGTCAATGTTGGAAGTGGTTGAGGGTGTGGGGGTGGATGTATTACCAGATTGAAGGAGTTTTTTTATGGTGACCAGAATTTCTTTGGATTGTTGTAGTGCTGTTGCTTAAGTTAGGACTTGGCTTTTGTTTCAAAGTTGTTTGCATTGATCTCGGTTGGCTTGATTTTTATTGGTATGCCAGAGTGTTCATGCATTGTTTCTTTGTTTTAATAAATTTTTAGTGTCATTTGCTATCCATGGTGTATAGTGAGATTTTATTCTAGCAGTTCTGCATGGGGCAAGCCTATTTAGAACATTGAGGAAGGTGGTGTTCAAGTAGTGTATTGCAGTGTTGAGAGGAAGAGTTTTGAGTGGTGTCCAATCACAGAGTTGTAAATGTGAAAGGGATGTCTGAGGATTGATGTTCTTTTTGTTGAGAATTAGACAGAAACATGTTTGTCTGGAGGATTAAGATGATGTATGAGCAAGTAGGTGGGGAGATGATCACTAATGCTATCGGGGAGGCAACCTGATTGGAAGGTTAATGAAGGTTTGTTGGTGAGGATCCAATCTAGTATAGATTGCCTTTTGGTGGTTTTGTCTTGTTTTAGTTGCTGTTTGAATAACCTGGGAGAAGCCATGTAGGTTGATGAAATTAGTGGGATTTTCAGAGTTGTAAGAGAACCAATCAGTGTTGAGGTCACCCATAATGATGGTTTCTTGTGAGAAAGTTGAGGAAAAACAGTGGAGTATTTCCTCAATTGTGTTGAAGTTATTGCTGAGTGGAATAGAAATAGCTATTATTATTAGATGTTTATTTGTGTTGATTTCTAGTTTGATAAATAATTTCAGCATTGCTAAAGTCAGGGTTGTCAGGATCAATAAGTTCTAGTTGGAATTTTGCTTATACATTATGGTTATTCCCCCTCAACACTTGTTTTTTTATCACATCTTTGTATGTTTTAACCTGGAGGGAGAATTTTATTGTTGTTAATTTTGGGTGTTAGCCAGGTTTCAGTGAGGATGGCCATATCAGGGAAGTATAGTGGTAGGGAGGCATGAAGACATTGCTGCCTATACTTCATATGTTCAAGCAGCAGGAGGTTGGAGCCTTTAGGGGAATAGAAATACCAGAATAAGGGAGTGGGGTAGAAGGGATGGATTGTTGTTGAGTACATTTGGGGCCAGGGGCCAGGGTTAGGGTGGACATCACAGCTGAGTTTTAATTGTGAAGTAAAGTATATTAGAGTTATTGTTAGTTTAGATAGGAGTTTATTATACCTAAGAGATGTTTGAGATTTTGAGTAGTGGTGGATGTATTTGTATGGGAAGTACCCAATGTAAGAGGTGATGTAGAGGTCAGAGGCAATTTCAAAATTAGTGTGTAGTGTTTGATGGGGCAAAAGATTAGTTATGGTGTGGGAGGCATAGTAGTTGTGCAGCTGATATTGATAGGATATTAGGTGGTTCTTGAGCATAAGGAGGGTGAAGCTAATGCAAAATATTATTATGTTTGGGCGTAAGATGTGGGGATAAACATTATAATGTTTGGGCATAAGATATGGGGACAGGAACACGTTGTGTAGGAAGAGAATGAAGTGATGTGGTTTGTGGAGAGATAGAACTGATGGTATTACTGACATTTAGGAGGGGATTTGTGTTACTATGGTGTGGGCAGAGCAGGTTAGAGTTGTAGAAGTAGAGTGCACTGGTTATAGTGTGTTGCAGTAAAGGAAGAAGTGTCAGAAGTTGCAGAAGTGACCTTGGTACTGGATGGGTGAGAGTAGTAGGTAATAGAGGGAATAGGAAACGAGAGTAGTAGACGATAGAGGTAATAGGAAGTTGTATGATATGGGTGATAGAAGGGAGGAGCCAGAAGATGAGGTAGGAGGATTTTGGTTGTTGTCGGGATTTCAGTGGAGGAGTACTGTGAAGTGCAGACATTGGGGCCAGTCAATTTGTTATAGGAGGGAAGATGGATGGAAGTAGATGGATGTAGTTTGGTAAAGGAGAGGGTGATATTGGAGACATGTAGCAGTATGTGATATGTTGAGAGAGGTTAGTGGGATTGGTTAGGTATAGATAAATGTAGAGGCACTGGGGTGGGTGGGATTTGGAGGCAGGGTAGGGGAGCGGATTGAACCCCCAGTGTAGTAAGGGTGAATGGAGTTGGCTGGACCAGATCGTGGCTTACTGGATAGAAAAAAAAAACAATCAGTGACTCCAATAAGTAGTGGCAAAGGGAAGATATGGCTATACTTTTGAATAAAATAACCTGGATAGTGAAGGTAAATGGGGCAAACTACTGGTAAGGGTAAAGCAGAATAGTGACCATGAGTACAGTTAAGTTAGAAGGTGGGATAGAACAATAACCTAGAGGAGAAAATGGTAAGTAGAAAAGAGGTAGAAGTGCAGCAGGATATTTGGTTCAGTGATGTGCTTATAGCCATACACACAAATTAATTGGAAAGAAAGGAGACAGATGTGGAAAATATTGATAACATTTTGTTTTGTGTAATTTGGAAAATCTGGAAAGTAAGGATAGATGATGTGTTATTTAATAAAATAAGGAAACTATACAAGATTAAAAAAAATAACAATTTGGTTGTTGTGGAAAGGGGGAGGAAGATATGTATTTTATGATGAGATACATTTTCTGAATATGAGTCTAATATATGAAGACACTGATGAATGTTGTTAGCACATATGCTCCACAAGTTGGGTGTGCGATGGATGAGAAAGAAAATTTTTGGAGTGAGTTGGATGAAGTGGTGATGACTGTACCCAAGGGTGAGAGAGTGATGATTGGAGCAGATTTCAATGGGCATGTTGGTGAAGGGAACAGAGGGGATAATGAAGTGATGGGTAGGTATGGTGTTAAACAAAGGAATGCAGAAGGTCAGATGGTAGTGGATTTTGCGAAAAGGATGGACATGGCTGTGGTGAATACTTATTTTAATAAGAGGGAGGAGCATAGGGTGACATACAAGAGTGGAGGAAGATGCACACAGGTGGATTATATCATATGTAGGAGGGCCAGTTTGAATGAGAGTGGAGACTGTAAAGTGGTGACCGGGGAAAGTGTAGTTAGGCAGCATAGAATGGTGGTTTGTAGGATGACGGTGATTAAGAAGAAGAGGAGGAGCAGTGTGAGGGCAGCACCAAGGATCAAATGGTGGAAATTGAAAAAGGGTAATTGTGAGGTGGAGTTCAGGGATGAGTTAAGACAGGCACTGGGTGGCAGTGAAGAGTTACCAAATAGCTGGGTAACTACAGCAGAGCCTGTAAGGGAGACGGCTAGAAAAGTGCTTGGTATGACATCTGGACAGAGGAAAGACAACAAGGAGACATGGTGGTGGAATGAGGAAGTACAGGAGAGTATACAGAGAAAGAGGTTGGCAAAGAAGAAGTGGGATTGTCAGAGAGATGAAGAAAGTAGACAGGAGTATAAGGAGATGAGGTGCATGGCAAAGAGAGAGGTGGCTAAGGATAAGGCATCTGAAGAGTTGTATGAAAGGTTGGACACGAAGGAGGGAGAAAAGGACCTGTACCGATTGGGTAGACAGAGGGACTGAGCTAGGAAAGATGTGCAGCAGGTAAAGGTGATAAAGGATAATGAGGGAAACATACTCACAAGCGAGGAGAGTGTGTTGAGCAGATGGAAAGAGTACTTTGAGGGGTTGATGAATGAAGAGAATGAGAGGGAGAGAAGGTTGGATGATATGGGGATAGTGAATCATGAAGTGCAATGGATTAGCAAGGAGGAAGTAAGGATAGCTATGAAGAGGATGAAGAATGGAAAGGCTGTTGGTCCAGATGACATACCTGTGGAAGCATTGAGTTGTTTAGGTGAAATGGCAGTGGAGTTTTTAACCAGATTGTTTAATGAAATCTTGGAAAGTGAGAGGATGCCTGAGGAATGGAGAAAAAGTATTTTGGCACCAATTTTTAAGAATAAGGGTGATGTGCAGAGCTGTAGTAACTACAGAGAGATTAAATTGATCTGTCGCAGCATGAAGTTATGGGAAAGAATAGTGGAAGCTAGGTTAAGAAGGGACATGATGATTAGTGATCAGCAGTATGGTTTCATGCCGGGAAAGAGCACTACAGATGTGATGTTTGCTCTGAGAGTGTTGATGGAGAAGTACAGAGAAGGTCAGAAGGAGTTGCATTGTGTTTTTGTAGACTTAGAGAAAGCATATGACAGGGTGCCTAGAGAGGAGTTGTGGTATTGTATGAGGAAGTCGGGAGTGTCAGAGAAGTATGTAAGAGTGGTACAGGATATGTACGAGGGTAGTGTGACAGCGGTGAGGTCTGCAGTGGGAGTGATGGATGCGTTTACGGTGGAGGTGGGATTATTACATCAAGGATCAGCTCTGAGCCCTTTCTTATTTACAATGGTGATGGACAGGTTGACAGACGAGATCAGACCAGAGTCCCCGTGGACTATGATGTTTGCAGATGACATTGTGATCTGTAGTGAGAGTAGGGAACAGGTGGAGGAGACCCTGGAGAGATGGAGATATGCTCTAGAGAGAAGAGAAATGAAGGTCAGCAGGACTAAGACAGAATATATGTGTGTGAATGAGAGGGAGGATAGAGGAATGGTGAGGATGCAAGGAGTAGAGGTGGTGAAGGTGGATGAGTTTATATACTTGGGATCAGTAGTTCAGAGTAATGGTGAGTGTGGAAGAGAGGTGAAGAAGAGAATACAGGCAGGATGGAGTGGGTGGAGAAGAGTGTCAGAAGTGATTTGTGACAGACGAGTACCAGTAAGAGTGAAAGGGAAGGTCTACAAGAGGGTAGTGAGACCAGCTACAAAAAGACAGGAGTTAGAGCTGGATGTGGCAGAGTTAAAGATGTTAAAATTTGCACTGGGTGTGACGAGGATGGACAGGATTAGGAATAAGTATATTAGAGGGTCAGCCCAGGTTGGAAGGTTTGGAGACAAAGCCAGAGAGGCAAGATTACGTTGGTTTGGACATGTGCTGAGGAGGAATGCTGAGTATATTGGGAAAAAGATGCTAAGGATGAAGCTATCAGGTAACAGGAAAAGAGTAAGGCCTAAGATAAGGTTTATGGATGTGGTGAGAGAGGACATGCAGGTGGTTGGTGTGACAGAGCAAGATGCAGAGGACAGGAAGAAATGGAAACAGGTGATCCGCTGTGGCGATCCCTAAAGGGAACAGCTGAAAGAAGAAGAAGATGATGATGATGATGATGATGATATGAAGACACTGAATAGGAATATAAAAATATGAATAAGTAAATATCTCTCTCTCTCTCTATATATATATATATATATATATATACATATATATATATATATATATATATATATATACACACACACACACACACACACACACACACACACACACACACACACACACACACACACACACACATACACACGCACCTGTATGGGTTTGTGTCAGAAGCGTTGAACATCACATAGTTGAGATCATATTATTGAATTGCCAGAAAGTCACTGCTTATGTATGGAGATCATGGTACAGTGGGGATTGGGTAATTTACCCTTTTCCCCACTGTAGTGGGGTCTGTATTATGTTGCCAAAATGGCATAACAATGAGTGCCGTTTCAGTGACACATAAACAGTGAAATACGAATACATTGAAAGTCCAAGTCAGCGATTTTTTTCCCTAGGGAAAAATAATCACTTGGCCATCGCCATGACATTGCCCTTTCCCCCACTGTAGTGCAATCTCGAAGTTGGTATATTTAGTTAGGGGGAGGGGTTTGGGGGGGGCGAAGCCCCCACTTTGAAATGTTTTAAATTGTGTGTTGTGTCTTGGTCTACCAATTTATTTTCCTAGGAAGAAAATCAGTGACATGGGCTTTCGCTCTATTCTTATTTCGCAGTTTATGTGTTGCTGAAATATCTTTCGTTGTTATGCCATTTCGGCAACATAAACTAGTTTATGACCAGTTGTTTAGGACCAGTGTAGTGTGATATCGCAGTTGGTATATATAATACGCAGGGGGTATGCTTGCCACCCTGCAGAAATGTAGATTTTTGTTGTTTAGTGTTGTTTGACATTCTAGTAATTCAGTGATTTCATCTCAACCATATGATTTTTGACATTCTGGTATTTTGATATTATCACATAGAGCCAAAATCACTGAACGCACTTTAAAGAAAGCGCTTTTACAGAAAAAGTGCTTTCATTAAAGTGCATCAAAAAAAAGGAAAAAGAACAAAAAGGCGTTTATGCCCCCCACTTTAATATTCTCACTCCGAGATCGCACTACAGTGGGGAAAAGGAAAAAATTCCCTTACCCGCACCGTAGTATGATCTCCACAACAGTCATCCCCCCACGACTCCCTCTGGCTGCAAGCATACATACGCGAAAGTGCTTTTTCGGTTAAAAGCACTTTCGCGTAAATATGCCCGGCCATTAAGCCTTCGGTGAAAAGCACTGTCGAGCATCAGTCCTAGACCTATATATATATATATATATATATATATATATATATATATATATATATATGTACACATAAAAATATATATAGATATACATGTATATATATATATATATATATATATATATATATATATATATATAGAGAGAGAGAGACATACACAAACACACACACTCACTCACACACACACAAACGCACACGCTGCTACTGTAATAGGTGTTATGGGGTCTTTTATGTCGACCTAAGTATCACCAACCCAGGGAGATGAAACCTCAGTTTAACATCTCATCTGAAGAACAGCACACTTCGTAATGTAGCACCTTTCCGTCTTGTTACACTGCAGTGTCAGTAATGGAAAATTAATTTAATTACCTGATATGGGAATAGAACTCAAAGTTCTCTGATTTTTCCAGCATAAAATGCCAATGTGCTACCCTTTGACCACTGACACATGGGTATGTTGCTCACACTGGGTCAGTGGATGCTTATGTTATCTTGTTTTGCTGACTTATACACTGCAAGTGTAATGAAATATTATATGTAATGATGCATTATATGTCATGATCCACACCATGAGAAGTTTCTGACTGCACACCTGACATTTACAATAACATTTGGCATATACATTCCCACCAGAGAAAATATATTTAAACAAATTCTTAAAGTACATTTCACGACATTGCTGTTGAGTCTCTTCTTCTAAAAGGCAGGTGAGGTCAGACTGGCATCATCTGTGAGAATGAAAAAGGGTACCTGTATTGCTTTGCAGACCAAGGATATTTGTGGCCCTTGTTAATGTCTGCTTTTTTAGTGGGCCATCATACATGCCAAGCAACCTGTCCTTATATTCTTTCATTGGGAAATAAAGGAAGCATTTTGTTTCCTTTATGTACCAGGTGGCAGCCCTTCTCCTTGATTCAGTCATGGCTGCACAACTTGGGTCAAAGAGCAACACCTAGTCCATGAACCACAGCAAGATGGCTGAAAAAGGAACCGATCACCATGAGTTTAACTGGGAATAGTGCTGCTTTGTGCAACAGAGATGTGTGATGCATGGTCTTGTAGAAATGTCATGCATGTGCATTGTGGCAGTTGTCACATGATATACAGGTCATGCACAAGCTACAAGATAAATAGTCTAGAATAACTTTGCAAATCAAAGACATTCATGCTGCAGTCATTTGTCTGATTGCATGGCATGTAAGAATAAACATAATGTCATTTGCAAATATGTTACTATTTTACTGCAGCTGAGTGATAAATGTGCAGTGCAGTATACTTTATGAAGTCATTTACTCTGCTACTTACATACCTGGATTTGGCTGGTAAAGTATATATATATATATATATATATATATATATATATATATTTTTTTTTTTTTTTTTTCTCTCCATTCTGACAACTGTTTTCACATATCTTACTGATAGACAGTACTCAGATTTACTTACTGTTTTGGTTTGGTCCAACAATGGTTTATTCTGCCTGGCAAGGATAGGTTCTTAGCATTTTTATACAGCTCTGTATAGACAAACACACACACGACACACACACACAGACACACACACAACACACACACACACACACTCACACACACACACACACACACACACACACACACACACACACACACACACACACACACACACACACACACACACACACAAAGAAGTTACCCTTTTCAACATGGAAAAGTAGGGCCAAGCTGTTCACAGACATACTGCACAGGTGACATAACTGAGTACGGCCTAGGTCAGCCTGCAGTGACATGTTGTCGAGAGAAGATGGTTACGAGCAGAGATCAGAAATGTACCTTAAACATTACCAATACTGGAAACAGAGACAAAAGTTATGATAGCTCTTACAGGGTATATAGAAGCAGGCCATTTTACCCAAGGAAACCAAAACAATGAATTTATGTTAGATGTATAAGATGGCCTGTTAACACCCCAGATGTTGTTACTCCAGTGTAAATGTTACACAGACATTCAGTCATGACTGCTTTATGCCAAGAAGTACCTCTGTCAGTGTTCCAGTTAGCCAATACCCTGGCACACAGTCTCTTTCTCTTCTAAAGGCTATGACATTTGCATGCATTTTTTTGGCAGTTCTATGTAGAGTGTGTATACTGTCATGTTATCATGTAATGTATCGCATCTCATCATTTTTAAATGCTGGCCTCTGCCTTAGTGTACTGTACTGTAATATAGCAGGGCTGTACACTGTTATTATGTGCATGTATGAAATAGGCTTATCGACATATGTGTGCACACAGTATTGACAATAAGTATGTATTGCTATATTTTCCATGTTACTACAGGATACAGCATATCCAGAGGACAGCAGGCAGGCAGAGGCTGGAATATTTAGTGCAATACAGCTACAAGTCCTCCAGTAGCAGGGCCTACATGTGTCATGCAGAAGAGGGGCAGATTACCACTTATGGAGCAGATGTGTCAATTCTTCTGCAGGACATAAATGCTTTGCGTGTACATGGGGGAGGTGGTCAGAACAGGATTATGGGCAAGTGTTAACTTGCAGATATAATTGGGAAAGCCAAACACAACACATAGCAGATTGAAACAGTATGCTCTAATTGCAGGGATGCCCCCCCCCAGAGGTCTGTACATCTCACTGAGAAGAAAGAAATCCTCATGTTCCTGTCTGGAGATGATGCACTATGCAGTATTCATTTGAGGTGATGTAGTTTTTTGATGTCCTAACTCCCATGTCATATTTATGTGGGGTTACAGAATAGGCTAGTGCAAACTACTGGAGGTTTGTTTTTGAACATGCTGAATGTAGGGCTTTTATTACTGTGAGAGAGCAAACAGTGTCACCTAGTTCTGCAGGGATGCATGCAGTATTATAGAATCTACTTATAGCAGTGGCTTTTTCCTGTGGTCTCCAGTGGAACTAGGTATGTTCTTCTAAGCACACAAGTATAATGAGGAGTGATGTGGTAAGTATGCACGAGGCAGATGTCTGCGATTTACCTAATATGTTCACAGGTGGTTGCTGAAAGGTGCTGGTTTTTATTATAGTAAGTACTACATATACCTTAGTCTCCACCGGCATAAAAACTAAATGCATTAACCTAGAATGGTTTGTCTATGTCCCATCGAGAGACAGTATTCAGATTGATGGTTTTCCGAAAGATAAAATCAAAGAACTGTAAAAAAACATTTAACCGTCCTACATTCCCATCAGTTTTATATGCCAACTCCACAGTCACATTACATCTGAGAAAAGGGCAAAACCCATCAAAAGTTCACAGACATCTTTCACTGTTCAATACCTTAAAATTTAGTGCAACATTGTATTTTCAGTAAAGAACACTGACCAAAGAGGCATTAATGATATTTATTTATTTTACATTTGTTAACCGGGTAGAGTCCGGCTGGTCAAGTAACCCATTTTCAGCGGAGACCCGGGGAGATAAGCTCCATAACAACAGTACAAAAAGATTATAAACATTTTTAAAAGATTTACAAACAATATACAAAAACTTTTGACAGTTGCCAACAATCACAATTTACAAAAAGGTGAATGTAAAACAGAAAACATTATATTTCTTAAGCCTTATGTAATAAATGAAATGTAGATAAGCCCCCCAGAATCAACATGTGGACAATAGACATCTAGCAAACTTATTATTTCATACACTATATGGACGTGGTCAGTTATCTGCTGTTTCAGTCATATTACGGTATGTTGTCTGCTGCCTAAGCCTCCTTTACTGCCATAGTCTGCCATAATGTGCAACCGGCCAGTTGCAGCATGAACAAGTAAGTGCTGTTGAGTACAGACCTGTCTGTTGCAAGTGTTTTGTTGACATGCAGCTTACATTTTCTGCATGCTGTTTTTCTTTGTAGAATCATATGGCTGCTGCACATATGATAATGTATCAAATCTCTTTTTGCCTGCCTACATTGCATGTTACTAGGACCTCATTTGGTTGGTTGAGTTCTTTTACTTCTTTGTATGCAGTCATTTGCTTACAGTGCATAAAGCACAGTAATGCAGGGTGTCTTTAAATCACTCCAATCCCCTCCATATCTCCACAAACCCTTCAACTTGCCTCTGTGGACAACACTATCTCTTTATGAACTCTGCTGAAACTTGCTTTCAAGTGTTTTAATTTTGTAGGCCACATAGTCAAAATGATACTGTAGTTGGGTTCAAATGTTTTAAACAGAGGGCAACCACTTGTTATTTTGAATTAGTTTACTGTTCCCCTAGTATGTCAGTCACTTCTGAGTCTGTAACACAATATATCATGGAGAAACACAACAGTGAGACATATAAACTCCTACAAAATTCACTTTTCAATTGTCTGACATGGTCAAAGTTTTTTTCCTTTTTTCCTTTGGGGGGGGGGGGGGGGGGCACAGAGCTCCCATTTGTCCAGCTGTGCTCTCTCATAGACGTTGTAGGTTTCACTGATGTAAGAGTTAAGAGATTTTCTGTTTGCTCTATTTTTCTACCATTTTTTGTTTTGAAGTAGACCTGTACGTTCAGTAGATGTAGTGCTGACCTTACCACTATCTATGTGTTATGTCCAGCTTTTGCAATCCTTGTTCTGTGGTAACTCATTTCCTGTGCTCAACCAGAAGATACTCTGTGTATGTACATGTGGGAGTGTGTGAGTGTGTGAGTGTGTGTGTGTGTGTGTGTGTGTGTGTGTGTGTGTGTGTGTGTGTGTGTGTGTGTGTGTGTGTGTGTGTGTGTGTGCATGTGAGCATGTACGTGGTGATTCTGTGCATCAGGAGCCCTCCATTCCATGGCTTTATCCCAGTATGGGTGATTTTGGCTATGCTAGCCCTCCGATATCCAGAGACACTAGCTAAACCCAGACTGTCAACAATATTACATAGCATATTATATAACAATATTATTGCCTCGGCCAAATACAAAGCAGTTTGTGATGCAAAAGCTAGGCATCACCAGTAGACACTAAGGGGCTGTCCAGCTTCTGTCCCTTTCCTTCAGAAGCGTGGGGTCTTTAAAAGCATTTGGGTATTGGAGCTCTTTAATTGCCAGTGGGAGTGAGAGATGTTTGTAATGAACTGGAATAAACATACTGTGCAAACAAGCTGAAAACAGTTTCAGAAAAATCAGAAGGGAGTAAAACAGTGCAGCCTTGGAATAATTTATAAGCAAGAAAGTCTGAGAAGACAGAGTAGTTTATGTAGGCTATGGCATTTATTTATTTATTTTTTTTACTAGTTTCAAGAACACCCTCTATGACCAACGAAATCCATAATTTGTCACTGTATTTATTGGAGACCCTCATCATTCAACCCACTACCACCATATTCATGCTGACTTCAACTACCCCATTATAAACTGGGATACATATATGACCCCAAACTTACAGGCCACAAAGTTTTGGACTTTGTAAACACAAACACCTTCAACCAGTTAGTCTGTACACCCACTAAGGTGCACACATACTCAACCTACTACTTACAAAGATGGGAGAAGGTTGTACCCCCCCCCCGAGTGTAGTATCCTATCTTGTATGTTCAGACCATAAAGCTGTCATCATAATAAAATGCAGCTGCGCGGCCCTGGCTAAAGCAGTAACATTTAAGAACTATTCTAGGGCAAACTTCCTAATGCTAAGATAACCTGTCAAAATTTCCATCCCTGGATGAAATTTCAAGTCCTGCCCCTACCCTAAGACCACAGCTGCCCCTGCAGAATTGTTCACAGAAACCCTGTACAATTTATTTTATTATTTATTTATTTGACATTTGTTGACTGGGTTAGTCCAACTGGGACAGAGCCCTTTTTCAGTGGAGACTCGGGGAGAAAAGTTCCACAGTAAATACATGCAAAGTAAGTTGGCTAAAAATAATTTACAAAAATACATCCCATAGACATAAAGAATAACAAGTAAACATAGATTTCAAAATAGAATCAACAATTCAGCACGATAAAGTAAAGAGGAAAGTTCAAGGAATAAAACAGAAATAGCCTCTTTACAATTTCAAGTTATATAACACAAATAAAGTAGACTGGCTGTGAAAAGAGGAAGGTGTGGTCAAATATGGAAAGAAAAAAAGTTTAAATGTGTAAATTAGAAGCAGAGAGATTAAAAAGGTGGCTAGAATTGTTTCAATAAAGAAAAAAGGTAGAGTTACACTGAAGTAGTAGCTAGAAAGAGAGTATGATACATTAGAGAGCTGGATCGGTCAGGAGGGAGATAGCACGGACATAGTTTATTTTTCTTTAAGTAAGGTTTTACTGACTTACATAATTTAGATTTGGTCTCTATTGAGCCATATGCCAAGTGATAATATATTCCAGTTATCAGCAGGGTAACAAGAATCATGGTTTTTACCCAAGTTAATCTTGGGTTTATGAATAGTGAGGAGATGTTGTTCAGAGCTGCGGAGTGATCTAGCAGGGGTGTATGGGGAGATGATAGATGTGATGCTGGGGCAGATAGAGGGCTGGTTTAGTACAGAGTGAATAATTAGAAGCCGAGAGAGTAGAAGGTTATGGGGGAATGCAGGCCAGTTCAGTTTTCTCAGTGCTAAGCAGTGATGAGGTGAATATGGTAGGTGACCTGCAAATTTAGCTACCTTGTTGTAAGTAGACTCAAGTTTAGAAGTAAGAGTAGCCTGTAAGTTGGTGACAATTTGAGAGCCATAGAGAAGGGTTTATTAGTTATTGACAATCATGTCAATAAATGCATAGAGACAGGTGTGCCCACCAGAAGCAAGCGTACAACTCACTCAAAAAACAAACCAACTTGGTGGAATCCAATCAAACAGGCTGTTCAACAAAAGAAAAAAGTCATAGCCAGGATTATGAAGTTTTATGCCCAGCATGAAAAAAAAAACACTCATCAATCTAAACAAAGAGGGAAAATTAACTTGACTAAAGCCATATTTGAGGTAAAGACATAGCTGGCGTTAGGCACCCGTGGAACCCGCAGCCGCGGGGAGCCCCTGATTATCTCCCCACAAACGAGAGCCCCGATGCAGCAACTGCGGGTTTTTCCTTCTATTTTGTTTGTTCCTCAGAACCTTCTGGATATCTGCACGGCTGCATGCTGTCACCTCGCTATCGCAAAGTCTTGCCTTTTTTTTTCACTTGTCTGTAAGCTGCCCTCAGTGAGGTCCACTTAAATAAAGCAAGAGACCTGATTGGTTGCAGCAGACAAGGAGTAAGTTGTCATTTTTTTTTTTAAATTAACAGGAAAGTGACGAAGCAAGGACCCGACTGGTCCTTGCAAAGCACTTCCTGTGTCATCTGCCGTTAAAAAGGCATGTGTGTAATTTTTCAAGAGAGGAGTTGATTCCTTCATTCTCCCACCCAAACAGCTGGTGGGATAAGGAGTTCCTGATTAGAGGTTTTAACAAATCAGTAGTACTGTTTTAACTAGACTGGCTTTTAGTTTTGAGTATAGCTGAAAATGATGAAAAAACTCCTTTGCTGGTGATACGAAGGTATATAGATCCTCTGTGGATGGATGAATAGTTGGAAGAGAATATAATTTGGTATTGCTGGACCAGAGGGGCAATTTTTTAAAGAAGGTTTGAGGCAGTCTTGCAGTCATTGAGTTGTGTGTGTGCATTTCAGGATGGGGTTGCATTTGCATTTTGTTTTAAGTTGAAGTTGTTTCTGGAATCATAATGCAATACTTAATTGAAGGTGTGCAATAGCTGATACAACAATGTGTCACTAACGTGGTAGATGCTGGGTATCTGTTTTGAGAGCACTGAATTATGAAATGTTGCTCCTGTTTGGCTGTCAGTTGTATGTGCTTTTCTCTGAAATGCAGAAGTAATACTAATTTTCATTTCATGTTTTAGAATATGGCTGCATAATAACTGAACAGTGCTATTAATTTTAATAGCAGTATATTGAAAAAACTACCTGTCTGCACAATTAACAGACTTCCGGCGACTGACTATCCCCTTCAGATCCTGTAATCTGTAGTTAAGTTGTTGTTGGATATTTTAGGTATGTTTAGTATGACAGTATTTGGCAATACTTTCTAGCGTGTGATTCTCATAGGTAACAATATTGGAGTTGTAAGACAGTACTCGAACAGACAGATTAACACCCTCCCCCCCAAAAAAAAGTAAACTAATTAATTGCAATATACAGTGAAATATATATTTGACAAACTAATGTTGAATATGAATAAAGTAAATGCTACATTTCAGTGTCATTACTTATGACATTTTTTCATATCATCTGTACATTTCTTAATTGTATGCTGTTTTACCTGCTCTATGAACAATATGAATGTGTGTGAAATTAAATTATTGTATATTTGTGTTATAACAATGCTATGGCACTGAAAGGGGCTGTTGAAATTCAAACCACAATAATATACCTTCTGGATGTCATACAGGATGTATTTTGATTAATGAGTTTTGCTGGGAGTCTGGGATTGAAGTTTTATGATGGAGACCAAGTCATTCAGGTAAGTGAGGAAAATTGCAGTTTTTATCATTAAGTGCAGTGGTATTTTTAACATGGAAGCAATAGTAGGTGAGTGAACCCAAGGACCATAATATGCCAAATCATGCACACCTTGAAATATATACACTAAAAAGTGTTTAAAGCTTCACTAATGAATGATAAAGACGTCTATCTGTCCAAGGCCTGTCTTTTGGACAGTATGGCGGGTTGGTGGGTTAGTGTTTAGGCTTGTGTGTTACAACTAATGCTGTGTGGCTCACTTCTTATAGCTGGTCATTGCACAATCGTCTGCTGTGTAGTTTCTACCATGGCACAAAAACATTTTGGTTGAATGTATTTTCTCAACTGTATCTGTATTTTTATGCACAATATATGTATGGATAGAGTACATTTGGTTGAATTTACCATTTGCCAAAAGATGTCCATTGCCAGAAGTGGGCAAATGTAAATTTTGTGAAATGGTAGAATAGTCAAAGTGTGCAGCATTGAATGTAAGGTAAGTGGAACTGTGTAGTAATACTAATGCTGAAAGGTTTATTTGTAACAAAAGTTTTGGCATAGGTATCCTGTGTGTGTGTGTGTGCGTATTCCAGTGTTTGCAGGTTAGGATTAGAGTAATGTCTAAGGAAGGGAATAGGTGTGTTGGTATGCTTGGGTACTGGTATGTTTAGAGTAGTGCGTGCGTGTTGTTTAAAGGTACTTGTATGGAAAGGGTCTTACAGTACACTAATGAGTAGGGTTGGGGTTAAGAACAAGGGTAGGGTTAGGACCAACACAAATTATTAAGGGTGTGCAGGGATCAAAGCCCCCCTCCCCTTATTGGTATGTGCAACCAGTATCCTAGCCTACACATTAGGTTATTAAATACCTTTCACTTACAGTACCAATATTCAGGCAAATTGTGTGGTTTGCTTCTTCTTTTTTTAACTGATTTATAAAGGAACTTGTTTTCCTTTTTCAACCAGCTTAATGGGTTGAAGAAACTTTTTTTTTTTGAAAGAGAGTTTTCACTTTTTTTTGGTTCAGATCTATATGAACGATTTGTACATGAATACTCTGTAATGTAGACATTCAATTTGCACATACATAATGTTCAACACTTACCCTTACTTTTGTTTGTTTGTTTGTTTGTGTCTTTCGGCTTTTCCCGGTTAGGGGTTGCCACAGTGGAACTCTGATCCACTAATGATTGGTAGTTGATTTTTATGTGCCGAGTTACCAGCCCTGACGCACAACCTTCAACGAAGGCACGCCCATAAACGCATGTCTCCACACAGATGACCTACCCTTACTAATGTGGCTAAAATTGTTTTGTGTATGACCCAGTCACTGACATATGTAAATAAAGCTATCCACTATTGTCTCCCCTACACACATACATGTGTGCATAGGAATGACCCACTATAAAATTTTAATTTTGCTGAATGAAAGGATTTCCTTGAAACTACATAATGATGTTTAACTGCCCCTAGATTATAGTTACAACCCTTGGGCTTGTATCTGTTCAAATGACTGCACACTAGAAATGCAGTATTTCCTTTTATTTAATTATTTTGTATGTATAACTGAGTAGTGGACTGTTCTGATGGCTGCTGTCAGCCACAATTGAGGACAAAAATAATGCTAGTTGTTGCATTGCATAGAAACATAGTATACATACAAATATTTCAAGCACGGGCATTAATGCCCTTCTAGCTTGCCAATATACCAGAACACCTGTTCCCATAATAAGCATCCAGGCTGTTCTTAAAAAATATCTTAAACTAGTAGTTGCTTTAATGGAATTTGGTAGTCTGTTCTATGCATCAGCTACTCTGTCAGAGAAGCAATTAGTACACTGTCAGAGAACCAATTAGTACACTTCTCATTCCTACAGAATCTTTTTTTTTTTTAAATTTCTCCAAGTCTTTTGGGTTTCTAATACCATAACAGGAATGGAGCCAATTCCTAAGTCAAAATACGATTAAAGTTCATGAAATTAGTATTGTTTCATTCTTTGATGTCAGCCAAAAGTGCTCCTCGCAGCACTCGCAATGTGCCCAGTAATGACTCCTTCTGCAATTCGTACAGTGTTACATGAATTAGTTGTTGTGTTGTGTCTTTTGGCTTTTCCTGGTTAGGGGTCGCCACAGCGGAACTCCGGTCCGCTAATGATTGGCAGTAGATTTTTACGTGCTGGCTTGCCGGGCCTAATGCACAACCTTCAACGAAGGAACGCCCATTCCCGCATGTCGCCACACAGAAGACACTCTAACTGAAAATCGAACGGGCAACATCTAACTGTAAGGCGACAGCGCTACCGCAGCACCACCACCGCAGTTGTTACATGAATTAGTAACATATTTAAATACGATTGTAAATTCTTTCTTATAAAACCAGCTGCTCCTACTATTATTGCAACTGTCTGGGTATCGTTCTTCCACACGGCTCTCGTTTCTGTCTGCCGATCAAGGTATTTTATGACTTTGTGTCTCTCTGTACGCAAGACACTCTAGTCACTAGGTGTGGCGATTTCAATTATCAATGCTACTTTTGTCTTCTGTTCTTGGACCACTATATCCGGTTTTCTAGCATCTATCTTTTGAACTGTTGGTATTGGGTGATCCCATGTGATATAAACTTCATCATTTTTTATGATTCTTTGTGGCTCATTTTTCCAGAGTTTTTCAGCCACTTTGATACCATAATGTTTGCATGCGAAACTAGTGTGATGCTAACAAGGCCAGACATGACTGAGGCAAGTTTGGTGGAGAAAGAAATGCATTGTCAAGTCCCATTGTTCAGCTGTAAAATATCTGAGTGGCCAAGCAGTCTAGACTGCGTAGCTTGCAACCACAGCCAGTGCAATGCCATGTGTGCTCCAGCCTCCACCCTACACTCCTCAAACTACACAGTGTAGAATCAGTGTATAATAGCTGTAGTGGCCTGAGAATGACCAAGCATGCATCTTGGGGCCAGGAAATCCAGAGTGGGTGTAAGACCCTTGGTTATGGGCCTAATCCAAAGTCTGGGTATCCCTGACTCTGCTAACACACAGGTTTTTTCATATCACAGTGGTCACATTATTTGGGGTAAGCAGATTAAAATTCCTGCATAGCATAAAACCCAGACTGTGAGATGTACTCTATTTATGTTAATCTGAATAAAGAAGGAGCCCATTTCCACCCTCAAATTACAGATTGACCTCCCCCACCACATGTAACGAGTCCAGTGTATGACCATGACAACAGGTAGAAGTAACCACCTATGCAAACCCAAATAATATTGGCAAACAAAGAATTCATTTACAAAATCCTGTCAGTCCTTGACGACACTAAAAAAGTCAACCAGAACCAACCCTATGGGTGACTGCAGATGACACAAAGAAAATCTGAGGACTCTTAATGGAATGTCCTCCTACTTCTCCAGGTGGATGGTAGATGAAGAGAAACACTTGACTTAGCCACGTTTTGCATTCAACTCTTTTGACTCTTAGGTTGTCTGACTTAAAGAAAAAAAGTCACAACTTTTCTCTGCTCTAGAAATAGTACTGTGAAATCATAGCCAGCTTTAGGCACCAGCGAAACCTGCAGTCACTGGAGGGCCCCCAACCACAGCAAGTTATCTTATTTTGATATTTTATAAGCCAACAAAATACAGTACAACATCCTTGTGTACTTAATAAACCAGGACAGGTAATAACTGTCATTTATATTGCCTTTAAAACTGAAAAAAATATTTCTAGTTATAGTAACAGTGTTTGTCAAACAGGCTTCACGATTTCATTAAATGTTTTACAACTGACATAGTGCCCTTGGCTTAATTAAATTCTGCTGGTGGACTTCTCTCTTCACTAAAACTAACATCATAGTCAGCTTTAGGCACCAGCATTAGCAGTGGCTGTGGTGGTGGTGGGGTTCCTTTAATCATCCTTGACTGTGTGGGGGCGCCATGAAAGCTGTTGCTAGTTGGGGAAGAATTAGGGGAAAAATATGTATTCATTTTCTGATTATGCTCTTTAACTGAAACAAAGTTGTGATATGATCCTGTCAGGGTAAAACCGATAATCAGTGAATGAATATGAGCAAGTTAAGCACTAGACAGCAGCAGCCCAGAGTGACTAATCTAACTGCTCACCTTGGATGTCAAGAAAAGCTGATGCTTCTCATCCTCAGGGATGGTTTTCTCTTTCAGGGAGTTTTATAAATACTGGCAGAACACTAGATACTTTAACTCTCAAAACATTTTTGATCAATAATTCTGGGAAAAGGCAAAAATAATAGCAGAATAAAGGCTTAAAATTTCAGGAAGCCATTTTAAATATTACTCTTATTCACTTAAAAAGTTAACAGAAGAACACACGTTGAATCAACATGCATTTTTGGGCAATAAGAAGTCTGAAACTCTGATGTCTTAACTGGCAGGACGGCTCCCTATTGAAATGCCTGGTGTTGACGTGCCGCAAAAAAGACGGAAAATCCAGGAGAAGAGTGAATCTCTAACATCGCTCAAAAAAAGACGGAAAATCCAGGAGAAGAGTGAATCTCTAACATCGCTCAAAAAAGACGGAAAATCCAGGAGAAGAGTGAATCTCTAACATCGCTCAAAAAAGATGGAAAATCCAGGAGAAGAGTGAATCTCTAACATCGCTCAAAAAAGATGGAAAATCCAGGAGAAGAGTGAATCTCTAACATCGCTCAAAAAAAGACGGAAAATCCAGGAGAAGAGTGAATCTCTAACATCGCTCAAAAAAGACGGAAAATCCAGGAGAAGAGTGAATCTCTAACATCGCTCAAAAAAGACAGAAAATCCAGGAGAAGAGTGACTCTCTAACATTGCTCTTCTCCTTTCATTTTCTTTTTTGCAAGGAGCAAGCCCCCTGCACCTCCACACGTATATACACTAATTCCATTGTGTGGTCACTACTATAATTTTTGTCACAATAAAAACATAGAAGTGTGCACAATAGATCATTATAACTTTTGTTTCGGCTGGAGACAGTGTGGTCATTTCTTCTTTTACTTTTTTCACAGACCTCAGAGGTATACAAAGAAGGTTACTATAACTTGTGTAGGAGTAATGAACATCCAGTTACATTCTTTAATTTCAAGTTTATTATTAAAATTGCCCTTTCTCATATTCTTAGTGATCATATCTATAACTCTAAAGGTACAAGTATGGGATGAGTTAGTCTTGCTAACATGTTTAACCAATGAGTTAGTTAGTACATTTCTTCTTATATCAGAATTATGTTCTATAATTCTGTCTTTCAGTTTCCTTGTGGATTTCCCAACATAGAAACTGGGGCATGCCTTACAAGTTGCAACATATATAATATTTGTCGAATTACAGGTCACAAAATATTTAAATGTATAAGTTCTACTCGATGTATATAAGATAAGCCTTTAATAATGAGACTACAGCAATGACAGTTATGACATGGATAAGTACCGATCTTATGAAAATGGCTAGTTGTAGAAGTAAAATACATATCTTTATAACATAGATGTTGCTTAAGGTTGGAACAATTACGATAGATGAACGTAGGTTGAGTTCCAAGAACCTTCTGTAATTCAAGCATTGTTCGTAAGATGCCCTAGTTGTCAGATATGATTTTTTTTACGCCATTAGTACATCTACTATATGTAGTCGGATAGAGTAAAGCATTATTATCATGAAATGTATTAGAAGGACTACATACCATTGTGTCATCACTAAAATATGGTTTAGCTGTACTATCTCTTAATAAAATAACATCCTGATGAGTATTAACTAATGAATTATTATCATATCCCCTGTCAACAAAATCTTGTGCCACCTCATCCATTTGTTGTAAATGTTTATTGGCGTCAGTATTTAATCTACTCATACGGGTCATCTGTGTGTAGCATTAGTAATCCCTTTAAAACATGCAATGCATGCATACTCTTTTTATGTAAATACTTATTTCTGTGGACAAACTTTCTATATGCGGATGTATGTATGTCATTCCCATCAATTTTTATGGTGACATCCTCTTCTTCTTCTTTCGGCTTTTCCCAGTTAAGGGTCGCCACACTGGATCACCTGTGCACTCATAATTGGCAGTAGAGTTTTATGGTGTCCAGTTGCCAGCCTGGCGCCCAGCCTTCCACAGGAGGCACACACATGCACACACTCATACCTAGGGCCAATTTAGAGTGTCTAATCTACCTACAGCATGTCGTTGGGATGTTGGAACAAAACCGGAGCACCTGGAAGAAACCCACGCGACCACAGGGAGGACATGCAGACTCCACACAGAAGGTACCCCATCCATGGATCGAACTGGAGAACCTCTTGCTGTGAGGCGGCAATGCTAACTGCTGCACCACCGTGGCTGCCCCATATTTTATGGCTATATCCAAAATGCAATATTACTTGAAGAGGCTTTCATAGAGAATTTAAAAAAATGTGTACTACTATTCAGAAAGTCAGTCAACTAAGTTCATCACTTTCACCCTCCCAAATAAGGAAAATGTCATCCATAAAATGTTTAAAAAAAATAATTTTACTTGAAAAACATTCATGGCCATTATATATAACTTCACTCTCTCATTTATCTAATGCCAAGTTCACATAGGTGTTGGTCATGGGGGTATCCATGGCCACTCAGGAAACCTGATGATAATACTTATTATCAAAAATAAATATATTATTTTTCAAAACTAACTCAAGTAACTCACATATAGTCTCGCTCTGTCTATTTGAAAGCTGACTATAATGACATAATAGATCTCTAATTGACGACACACCATAATCGTTAGGGATCATTGTGAGTAAAGATTTTATATCAAGGACCACCATTTGAAAATGTATACTCATTAAATTGCCTCAAGAAATCACATGTATCTTTGATGAAACTCTTTATATATTTAAGATATTCACACAATGTGTTCTGTAGGCATAGGGATACAGGTTCAGTAAACCAACCCCTCCCGGAGATGATGGGTCTCTTTGGGGGAGGGGGGTGTCTTGTAATGATTTATGGACTTTTGGTAATCTGTATAGTATGGGTATCACAGGACAGGGGACAGTAGAATAATTAAAATAATTAATAGTAATATCATTCATTTCTTATAAAGGCCCCAGTGGTCATTAGACTAGTAAACACACATGAACGTATGACTATATGAGGTAGAGAGGTGAAACATCATTCACACAGCCTGATACAATACAAATGTCTGGGATCCTATCAGTATATGTGAGCTAAGTATTCAGTCAGAGGCGAGATTAGATCTGGGGAACTTCCATGAAAGAAGATAACTAAACTGCTGAAGATTCGATTGTTCACTACGAAGGGAGGGAAAAAAAAGAAAAAGTAAAAATCAGGAAGACATCTACAGCTGACACAATTAGATGTATATCCCTGAATTTAGTTGGGAATCATTTGGCGTGTTTGGCTGTAAACCAAAAGGTTGGTGGTTCAAGCCCATCAAGGGGCAATGCTTCTTTGTTTGAGTCTAGCATTTAATACAGAAGACTCCAGATATGAGCTGTTAATGAGCTACTTCCTGTAATCACTTAAAGCAGTGCTGTGTGGCATTTGGGGGGAACTGGGCCAGGCTCCTCAGCAGTCTTATTAACCACAAGCCTAGTAACAACCTATGAACTATGACCTTGAAAAGGCTAAAGGACTAATGAGACTTATGTGACCCAGCTCAGGGAATAGTAGGGATGCTACAACGTTAATTCAACAAATCAGCATTCTAGCTGTTAACGTGCACTCTTTGGGAGAAAAGAAAAAAAGTATTATGGGATATGTATTTTTTCTGGTATAAGATGAAAGGATAGAAGTTGTGCAGATGGCAGTAAAAAACACAGTACAATCAAGAGTTCATTCCAAACTTCCCAATTTCTCTATGCCATTATAAAGGTACCTTAAATAAGCTGAATTTCTTGTTTATTCCCAGAATCTTTAATATGTGCATGAAACATTTTATTCAGGGGACATTAAATCCTTTGTATTTCAAAGCCTAATCAAAATAATTTAAGAACAGGCGTGTCATTGATTAGGTAATGATGACAACAGCAAAGTATAATGGCTAGTATGCCACATGTATAAGCTGTCGTACTTGCAACTTAAGTGGGGACTTGTATTGCCCAAAAGGCAGATGCTGGTATTACTTCAATCAGAATAATGCTGTCTGCCTGTCTGACCTGGCACACCTGAACTGCTTTAGCTCAGCCTCTGTCCCCCCCCCACACACACACACACACACTCACTTCTGTTTCTTTTGCATATGCTGGAGCTAAGCCATCCATGGTAGCAAAATAGCTAAGATAACAGAGTTTGGTGAAAAGCTGTTACCTTAGCACTTTTTTTATCCCAGAAGAAATTGTCATTTATCTTAATTTATAAGATTAGTAATTGGGAACATATTTTCTGGGAGTGTGGTGAGTTGGTGGGCTTTAAGGATTCCCTGCAGGATGCACAGTTGGAGATGCTGGGTGGGCAGATTGGTGTGATGAGGGAGATCATTTTTCTAAACTATGATACAGAATTGGAATTGCCTAGTCATTGTAAGGACTTGCTGTGTCTAATTATGTTGGCTGCCGAAAACGTGATCACTAAAAAATGGAAATCAAAATCTAAACCAACTATACTCGAAGTAGTGAATATCGTAACAGAGATAAAACAACTGCAATTGAGACCTTTAGAAAAGGGTAGGAGCAAACTACATAGGAAAACATGGGAATTGTGGGAACAATGCATACAGGGGAAGAATGAGAAGGCAGGGCTTAAATGAGCTATGTAATGATTGACTGAAAATGAATGGGTAGATTATAAGTGATGTATAATGCTTGCAGCTAGGAGTGTGCCAGTATGGTTCTTGTTTAAAAAAAAAGGGGGGGGGGGCAGGAATTGAACAATTTATGCATTGTTGCTTAGGTTGTATGATATATAGCAATATATGTGAAGCATAATGTTTGTAAATGTAAACTTGATAATACAGTTTGATTACTTTTATATAAATGTACATTTGCCTGTGTCACATAATTCAATAAAGGTGTTTAATAAAAAAATAAACTAAAATAAAATAGGTTTGCTGTACTGTCAGACAATATGTCTGATGTGATGGTTAGTGTACATATCTGCAGGTAATAGTCACCTCTTTTAACTGTAATATTTGCTGTGTGCACCTGACATAACACATACACAAACACAGTAGTCATGTATAATTTCATTATTGTGTTCTCAAAATAATAGAGTGCCTGATATTGCAAAGAATGTCACTGTCCAAACGGGGCGCACATCAAATGGCAGCTCACATGCTCTGACTTACTTTTCTGTTGTATGTTGCTCTCTGTTGGTGTCTCTGTGTTCATTTTGTCAGGAAACTAGTAATGCAAAGGATAAAATACAAACTGTAGGAATCTGTGACAGCAGAGATATACCGAATATAGCATTCCTATTTGCAAAGCTGTAGTCACCTGACCCGATTAAGGATTGCATGAACAGAGTTGATTTGTATAGCTAATGAAACTCTACTGCCATTTCTTTTGGTCTCTGTGCTGTAGTTTAACAGAATGCTGTAAGACCAGAATATTCTCATAAAAAGCAGACTAACAATAAATTCTCTTTACTAAGGCATAGCTTAGGCAGTGATCAGAATTTTAAGATCATCTGGCATATAGTTTAAGATCATATGAACTGACAAAATTAATTCCAAAAGACACCAGATCAAAACTTAGAAGAATTTAAAGCAGCTCAGATTAATCAAAATGCTTCCACTGCTGTCTTGGTGATAGAGAAACAGACAGATTTCACTAATTTTGTGAAGGACCCCAAGGCTATCTTCCATGGCATTTTATCATCTGGTGATTCCATTCCTTTATAGTTGAAATTGCATTTGCACGTTGCTTTGAAAACACCTAGCAAAAAAGTTATGCCTGTGAAACTTTGAACTAGAACTCAGGCTTTTTGAAATGATATGTACATTTAAGTCAAAGTCAAACTCAAAGTAAACTTTATTGCTATTTAGAACTACACATGTGTGGCCTAAATGAAATTTCATGCATCAGCTCAATTCTTGAGATTACAAAGGAAGGTGAAACAACACATACAAGTAGAGGAATAAACATAACTAACAAATACAGTACCACTCCCAATAAACACAAGAAAGAACAGTGACATTTACCAACACTCACACCTGAAAAGAATACCCTCCCCTGAGTTAAATTAACTACCCTATTTAGAGTAATACAAAACACACTACAGACTGAACAATGCCTAGGTTATTTGTCTAATATTGCACTTGAGTGGGTTAGAAAATGCTGACTATGGATATAATAAATAAATATTGCACTTAACATGGAATATATGTAAGTATATACTGCACAAATAAATAAAAGTTGACTTATTATATGCTCTTTGAAGTGCCTTCCTTTGTGTAACTGTGCAGCTTCCAAACCACACTGCGAAGTTGCAGGTGAGGATGCTCTCTACACTGTGAAGTTGCAGGTGAGGATGCTCTCTACACTGTGAAGTTGCAGGTGAGGATGCTCTCTACACTGCGAAGTTGCAGGTGAGGATGCTCTCTACACTGTGAAGTTGCAGGTGAGGATGCTCTCTACACTGCGAAGTTGCAGGTGAGGATGCTCTCTACACTGTGAAGTTGCGGGTGAGGATGCTGTCTACACTGTGAAGTTGCGGGTGAGGATGCTCTCTACACTGTGAAGTTGCAGGTGAGGATGCTCTCTACACTGCGAAGTTGCAGGTGAGGATGCTCTCTACACTGTGAAGTTGCGGGTGAGGATGCTCTCTACACTGTGAAATTGCAGGTGAGGATGCTCTCTACACTGCGAAGTTGCAGGTGAGGATGCTCTCTACACTGTGAAGTTGCAGGTGAGGATGCTCTCTACACTGCGAAGTTGCAGGTGAGGATGCTCTCTACACTGTGAAGTTGCGGGTGAGGATGCTCTCTACACTGCGAAGTTGCAGGTGAGGATGCTCTCTACACTGTGAAGTTGCAGGTGAGGATGCTCTCTACACTGCGGTTGCAGGTGAGGATGCTCTCTACACTGTGAAGTTGCAGGTGAGGATGCTCTCTACACTGCGAAGTTGCAGGTGAGGATGCTCTCTACACTGTGAAGTTGCGGGTGAGGATGCTCTCTACACTGTGAAGTTGCGGGTGAGGATGCTCTCTACACTGTGAAGTTGCAGGTGAGGATGCTCTCTACACTGCGGTTGCAGGTGAGGATGCTCTCTACACTGTGAAGTTGCGGGTGAGGATGCTCTCTACACTGTGAAATTGCAGGTGAGGATGCTCTCTACACTGCGAAGTTGCAGGTGAGGATGCTCTCTACACTGTGAAGTTGCAGGTGAGGATGCTCTCTACACTGCGAAGTTGCAGGTGAGGATGCTCTCTACACTGTGAAGTTGCAGGTGAGGATGCTCTCTACACTGCGAAGTTGCAGGTGAGGATGCTCTCTACACTGTGAAGTTGCGGGTGAGGATGCTCTCTACACTGCGGTTGCGGGTGAGGATGCTCTCTACACTGTGAAGTTGCAGGTGAGGATGCTCTCTACACTGTGAAGTTGCAGGTGAGGATGCTCTCTACACTGCGAAGTTGCAGGTGAGGATGCTCTCTACACTGTGAAGTTGCAGGTGAGGATGCTCTCTACACCGCGGTTGCAGGTGAGGATGCTCTCTACACTGTGAAGTTGCGGGTGAGGATGCTCTCTACACTGTGAAGTTGCGGGTGAGGATGCTCTCTACACTGTGAAGTTGCAGGTGAGGATGCTCTCTACACTGCGAAGTTGCAGGTGAGGATGCTCTCTACACTGTGAAGTTGCGGGTGAGGATGCTCTCTACACTGTGAAATTGCAGGTGAGGATGCTCTCTACACTGTGAAGTTGCAGGTGAGGATGCTCTCTACACTGTGAAGTTGCGGGTGAGGATGCTCTCTACACTGCGAAGTTGCGGGTGAGGATGCTCTCTACACTGTGAAGTTGCAGGTGAGGATGCTCTCTACACTGTGAAGTTGCAGGTGAGGATGCTCTCTACACTGCGAAGTTGCAGGTGAGGATGCTCTCTACACTGTGAAGTTGCAGGTGAGGATGCTCTCTACACTGCGAAGTTGCAGGTGAGGATGCTCTCTACACTGTGAAGTTGCGGGTGAGGATGCTCTCTACACTGTAAAGTTGCGGGTGAGGATGCTCTCTACACTGTGAAGTTGCAGGTGAGGATGCTCTCTACACTGCGAAGTTGCAGGTGAGGATGCTCTCTACACTGTGAAGTTGCGGGTGAGGATGCTCTCTACACTGTGAAATTGCAGGTGAGGATGCTCTCTACACTGTGAAGTTGCAGGTGAGGATGCTCTCTACACTGTGAAGTTGCAGGTGAGGATGCTCTCTACACTGTGAAGTTGCGGGTGAGGATGCTCTCTACACTGTGAAATTGGGGGTGAGGATGCTCTCTACACTGTGAAGTTGCAGGTGAGGATGCTCTCTACACTGTGAAGTTGCAGGTGAGGATGCTCTCTACACTGTGAAGTTGCAGGTGAGGATGCTCTCTACACTGTGAAGTTGCAGGTGAGGATGCTCTCTACACTGTGAAGCTGCAGGTGAGGATGCTCTCTACACTGTGAAGTTGCAGGTGAGGATGCTCTCTACACTGTGAAGCTGCAGGTGAGGATGCTCTCTACACTGTGAAGCTGCAGGTGAGGATGCTCTCTACACTGTGAAGTTGCAGGTGAGGATGCTCTCTACACTGTGAAGTTGCAGGTGAGGATGCTCTCTACACTGTGAAGTTGCAGGTGAAGATGCTCTATACACTGTGAAGTTGCAGGTGAGGATGCTGTCTACACTGTGAAGTTGCAGGTGAGGATGCTCTCTACACTGTGAAGTTGCAGGTGAGGATGCTCTCTACACTGTGAAGATGCAGGTGAGGATGCTCTCTACACTGTGAAGTTGCAGGTGAGGATGCTCTCTGTTGCACCTCTGTAGAAGGTGGAGAGAATATGAGGAGGAAGCTTAGCTTTTTTCAGGCTTCTTAAAAAGTGGAGGTGTTGGTGCGCTTTCTTGACCAGTTGGCTGTTGTTACCAGACCAAGAGAGATCCTATTAATATGTGTACACTCAGGAATTTCGTACTCTTAACCCTGTCACACTCTCACCATTGATCTTGAGTGCTGGGTGGTTTGTTCTCCTTTTCCTGAAGTTGATAATAATCTCTTTGGTCTTGCTTACATCGAGGTCAATATTGTTCCCCTCACACCAACTTATCAGAGATGCCACCTCCTCTCTGTATGCCCTTTCATCCTCATTTGTGATGACCCCCGTGACTGTGGTGTCATCAGCAGACTTGATGATATGGTTATCTAGGATACCCAGGGTTGGCTTTGTTTAATCACTCGGGCTTCACCCTTGTGATCAAACCACACCAACCATGGGTAAATCCTGATATACTCACACAAAGTCATGGATTATTGTTAAAACGTGACCCATTTTTGTAAGCTACATCAGAGTGGGTGATAGTGCAGGTTATCCTTACATACAGTACTGGATGAAACATTTCTCTTTACTTTTTGCGGTGTACTTTGTCTAATTCTGAATTATCCTGTGCCAGACTCCAGACAGGAATCCAGAATTCTTCTAGAATAATAAGGAGTTATCTCTAAACACTGCTTAGAACTCTACCTTAATGCACATTTCCTAGTAACACAGGTTTCCTGCAAGAGAACTTTCAATATGGAATTGTAGCCCAGACATGGGAAATTTGATGTTTATTTAACATCATGGGAGTCTATAATCCAAGCAGTGCAAGCCAGAATTGCTGATACCCTATTTTATTTTATTTATTTTACATTTGTTGACCAGGATAGTCCGACTGGATGCATGTCCATTTTCAGCGGAGGCCTGGGGAGAAAAGCTAAAACAGAAACAATAAAAACATGTTATAAATATAATATTGACAAAGATTACAGAAGCAAACAAGAAAAAACAAGTTCCACAGGTTAGAGTTAATCCCTGGTGAAAGTCAGGGGTAAATTAAGCAGTAAGCTGATTGATAGATTTTACACATTTTAGATGAGAGTTAGCCAGGCGTGGTACAATGGCATAACCAGTTTAGTGCCAGATGTTGTTTGAGTCTAGTTTTAAATTGACCAAGGGAGGAGAGTAAAGTAATATCAGCTGGAAGTGAGTTCCAAGATCTGCCTACAGTTTGCAAAGAGAGAGTCACCATCCGTGTTGTTAGTTCTGCTTGTCTGAATTAATAGTCTGTTAGAGGATTGAAGCAGTCGCAGATTGTTATAGGGGGTGATAAGATTTTTAAGTGCAGCAGCAGGAGTATTGTCCGGATTATAAAGGATTTTATAAACCATGATCAGTTGGTTATACTGGATTAGACTGGGTAGTTCAAGCCACCCAAGCTGGTTAAGATTGATGCAATGGTGTGTCCTAAAAGGCAGCCCAGTGGCAAACCTGGCAATGTGGTTACAGCAGGTTGAGTGTTTGTTAAGTACAGTCTTGTTTAGATTAGAGAGCAGAGGGGATACATACAGAAGTGCTGAAAGAAGGTGAGAGTGAGCTATGGCAATTTTGGCAGGAGAAGTTGGGAAGGCTTTTATTCTGTAAAGTGATAGTTTTTTACTGATGGTTTTGATCGATTGGTTTACATGTAGGTAAAATTTTAGATTGTTATTTATCTTATCTATAATGACACCTAATAGTTTTGTAGAGTGGTCGGGGAGATTATTGTGCCATTATTTGCGTTTATGGTAAAGGTAAAAGCAGTAGAACTTTGTGTTGGTGAGAATAACAGCATTTTAGTTTTTTGGGATTTAGTATCAGACGACATTCTGAGAGCCAGTTTTCAATAGTGTTAAAGGTGGTCTGGGTAGCAGATCATAAGTCTGTTGGAGATGTGGCCAAGCAGATCAGGGTAGAGTTGTCAGCGTATTGGATACAGCTAACTTTTGGGATGACAGTATACAGGTCATTAATGAAGATGGAAAATAGCAGGGGCCCTAGAATGGAGCATTGTGGTACTCCAAGGGTATTAGGTAGTGGGTTAGAGAGTTTGTTCTGCCAAAGAACAGCCTGCTGTCTCCCAATCAGGTAGGATTTAAACCACTGAAGGGCTTTAGTATCTAGACAGAATGTTTGCAGGGTGTGTATTAAAAGTTGGTGGTCAACCATGTCGAATGCCTTGGAAAGATCCAAGAAGAGGGCGAAGGATATGTGATTGTTGTTGCAATTATGGTTTATGGTGTTGGTGAAAGCTAGTAGGGCTGAAGTAGTGCTGTGGTGTGGATGGAAGCCGTGTTGGTTATCTGCCATGAGGTGATTCTGGATTAGGTGGTGCATGAGTTGTCTGTGAATACATTTTTCCATAATCTTTGCAAGTGGAGAGAGTATAGCTATTGGCCTATAACTGGAGAATTCGGTAAAGCTGCCTCCTTTATGAAGTCGGATTATGTGGGATGTTTTCCAGATGGTGGGAATTCTAGCTTCTGCTATGGTTCAGAAAAAAATGACATGGACAGCCAGAACTGTCATATCGCTGAAACACCTGATGTTCTCAAGGAGTCATTTGCATATATCCTATGTTACTTTTAATGCAAGAGGTTTCAAGGATTCAAACAGTGGAAAGCCTAGCTTTGCTAGATTTTTCTTTTGGTTTTTACTAATTGTTTTTTCTGTGTGACCTTGGTACTCATTGTTTTATTTTCTCCTATGCTATCAAAGCCAGTAGTGTTGTGACATTTTCAACATGCAATAAGAGAGCCCTGGTAATGCCACATGACCTGATCTTCAGCTGAATACAAAATTATTAGCTAGCTACACTAAGTGTACCCAAGCATTTGCTTGTTAAAACTGAAATAGATGAAATGTAATAGCTGGATGTGGGTGGGATGCTGAATAATAATGTCACAGAAAGAATAAAGAATAGGATAAATATTTTAATCTGAGTATTTTAAGATTCTTTTAGGAAATTTGCAAAGCTGGCTGGGTGCTTAGCCCATTTAGATGCCCCGCAAATGTCCTAGCTGACTTCAAAGTGCTTCAGAACCAGAACATCAGGTGGCTTCAGACCAGTTGTTTTACATTAGGAAGGTTTGTGGCCTGCACTGTGGTGGCAGGACAGGTAGCTTACATCCTTCTAAGTTGGGAACTGCTGATTGAGGGCTCAGTGTCTGTTATTCTAAAAGTGTATTAGTTCTGGTTTAAGCACTTGGGCTTCAGGCCAGTTATTTTACATTAAGAAGGTTCGTGGTCTGCACTCTTGTGGGAGGAGAGGCTGGACTCTGCCCTTCTGAGCTGGGAATTTCTGGTTAAAGGCTTATAGTGCCTGCATATTTGAACTGTTTCTTACTGAAATTGGTACACCTTGTTTGCTGTAGCATAGACTAGATCCAGACCTGCTGAATCTAGCTTTGTTTGTATGCTTGTTGTTTGTTTGCTTGTTATTTCCCTGAAACGCTAATTCCACCTAAAACGCGGCTTTTCAGCGCTTCTGTGGATCCCTAGTGATATCTGCATTGCTTACTGTACTTATTTCCTTGTTTCACTTGAAAGAAAGTTACTGTTTGTCGTTTTTGCATTTAAGTTACCTGTAACACATTGCATTTAAGTTACCTGGCACTTGCTCACTAAGTCAGCACTAAAAAATTAAAAGTACTACACCCTCACAAACTCCCCTTGAGTACCTTGTTCCCCATTGGCCCTTTTTTCAATTATAAAGGAATTCCCAATACTATTCTAGCATGTCCAAAGGTCAGTTGCCAATCTCCTCTCTGGTCCAGCTGGTGAATCTGGGAATCCTGAGGCAATGTTACAACTGCCTCATGTACACAGACAACCCTCTCCTCCTCCCAACAAATTCCAACATGTGAGAGATGCAACCATATAGCCAAACTGGGGGCTAAGCTCTCTCAACTCAGTACTGGCGTAACCAGTCAGGAGGAGAAGGAAACCACACTCACTACAATTCCAGTCTCACATAGACCTACCACGACAGCAAACCAAACACATAAACACACAAAAACATACTCGGAGGCTCTAAATAAAAATCTGCCTAAGCAGCAGAGACCTCCAAAGCAGACAGCCAAGCAACTGCTACCCCAAAACAAAACACGTGCAACACATAGCTCACAAAGCCAGTGTGCCGAACAGTCACAGCCCTTAAGGCTAAACAACACACCTGATACACTTGTAATAGGTGACACTATCGTCAGGCACACTGCCGTCCTGCTCACCAGGCTGAACAAGGAGAAGGTCACGGTGAGCTGCCTGTTGGGCGCTAGGATCCGCTACATAACACAAGCACTCAGGTCACACCAAGGCAAGTACAAATATGACTCAGTCATTGCCCATGCTGGTGTGAATGACCTAAGACATACCTCCCTGGACTACATGAAAAGAGACATAGAGGAGCTCTCTGAGCATGTAGCCTAGGCCGGTATGACCCTGACCTTGAGTAGCATCTTACCCTCACCAAGAATGATGCCACAATATGAAGACAAGATGATCAATTTCAACAATTGGCTTAAGTATTGGTGTCATTCAAAGGGGATCCAATGCCTGTCAGCCTGGGATGACATGCTCGACAAGCCACGATGCTTCACTAGGGATGGCTTGCACCTGTCACCCTGGGCTTTCGGATATTGGCAAAGGCTCTTGCTACCCCCATAGTGCCTTTTTTAGGCAAGGCTCAAAAGACAAACCCACCTCCATAGGTATTACAAGGGATAAGAAACTAAGAGTAATTCTACTCAACGCCAGAAGTTTAAACCTCAAGATGCACGCACTCGAAACTCTCCTTAGCATGGAGAACATCGATATCTGTGCAGTAACAGAAACCTGGTTCAAGGCTCCCAAGAGCACCCCAGCACTACCAGCTTATACCTCATACCATGCGTTTTGGCCCCAAAACTTGGACCGAACCACAAAAGGAGGGGGAGTATCAATATTCACCAAAGATACCCACACCTCCAGGTTGGTGGCACAGCACGAAGCATCAGAGACTATCCATGTGCAACTAACAGTGGGTAAAACTGCCTTCCAGTTTATAGCCTGCTACAGACCACCCTCCAAAACCCAGGAACCTCACTCGGAATTCCTGAGAAGACTGGAAAATATGAAGGTCTCTCCAAACACCATTATATTGGGTGACTTCAACTACCCAAACATAGACTGGGAGCATTACTCTATCTCCAACACCCTAGCCCAAAGGTTCCTAGAATTTATAAACTCAAATGCTATGGAATAACTTGTTACCACTCCCACAAGAGGGGAAAACATACTGGACCTGATCATCACTAACATGGGGACTCTATGTTCCAGACCAGAAGTGTATCCCTCACTGGTAAGATCAGACCATAAACTAATCTCACTGGATATTCACATCCCGACCCCACCCCCTGCCCAGAAAACCACAGTGAAAAACTTCTAAGGCAAATTTCACACTCCTCAAAACCGAGGTGGAATCCTTCAAAGCCCCCGGGCTTGTGGAAAATACGGCCCAGACCGCAGAATCCTTTATAAACGCATTCTATGAACACCTTCAGGAATGCATGGATCATGCAATCCCAAATAAAACCAAGACCCAATCCTCCAAAGGCAGACGTCCTGTCTGGTGCACCCCAGCCATAAACAAACTATACAATAGAAGGAGGAAGCTACTACATGATAGAGCAAAATCCCAAAAAGGGAAGGCATCTCTGATCAGTATTAGCAAAAAACTACGGGCACTCATAAAATCGTCTAAGGCCAGCGTCGAGAGAAAAAATTGCACAGGACACTAAGGATAATCACAAGGCTTTCTTTAGTTATGTTAGGAACCTGAGTGGGAATTCCCAGATATGCTCAGAATTAGTCCAAAATGACAAAAAATACACCAAACCCACAGACATTGCCAACATCCTAGCTGACAGGTTCAGCGCAAACTTCTCCCCCCCTCCCCACTGAAAGGGCAAATATCTATCCCAGCAGAGTGCTTCCCCCCCTGACATCTCAGATGCTTAGGTAAGAGCCGCCCTCTCCAAAGCAGAATACACAACATCAATGGGACCAGACGGTGTTCCGGGCTGCGTCCTACATGAACTCCAAGAAGAGCTAAACCCAAACATAAAACTACTGTTCAATCTCAGCCTTACTACAGGATATGTACCCAAAGAGTGGCGTACAGCAACAGTGGTCCCTCTCCACAAAGGTGGTGCCTCAACGGATCCTGGAAACTATCGCCCCATAAGCCTGACTAGCTTGGTCTGCAAAGCTATGGAAAGGATCATCATGGACCTCATAAATAAAGATATTGGGGACCTACAGACAATGGATCCTACCCAGTTTGGCTTTGTTAAGGGCAGATCCTGCCTCTTAAACCTGGTTGATTTCTTTGAAACAGTCACCAAGGCTATTGACAAGGGGAAGGTGGTCCACACAGCCTACCTGGACCTCACAAAAGCCTTTGATACAATACCCCACTCGGGCATTATAGATAAGCTCACCAGCTTAAATATAAACCCCTATGTCACTAGATGGGTTGCAAACTGGCTCAAGGACAGAACCCACATGGTTAGAATTGCTGGAGCTATGTCAGACTCCAAACCAGTTACAAGTGGCATCCCACAAGGCTCAGTCCTGGGACCTCTCTTGTTCGGTATATAATTCTCGGAGGTATAGGCCAACACAGAAGAACTGTGGCTGACCAAGTTCACAGATGACTGCAAACTGGGCGCCATAATCGACTCTCCAGCCAACACAAGCATCCTCCAAAAGGGCTTCATAGAAACAGACAAATGGTGCCAGAGCCATGGCCTCAAGCTAAACGCCAAAAAGTGTATAGTCATCCCCTTTGTCAAAAACAAAGTGCCCACAAATTACCACATAGGTGGTAATCCATTAAGTACAGAAGAATTAATTAGGGACCTGGGGACTCAAGTTGATAGCAATCTCTCATTTGACAACCACATGGCCAAAGTGGTTAGAAAAACATTTTATATAGCCCACCTAATCATGAAGGGATTCACATCTAGATCAGGGGAGGTCATCATGCCTCTTTACTCATCCCTCATCAGGCCCATAATTGAGTACAATGCCCCTTTTTGGGATGTACCTTACCAGACACCTGCAGCAACTGGAAAGACCCCAAAAGTACCTCACCAAGAGGATCAAAGGGCTCAAACCGATGCCATATGCTGCCCTGTTAAAGAAACTCCAGCTCTACTCAGTGGCATACCGCCTGCTCAGAGGCGATCTGTGCCTGACGTATAAAGCCATGTTCAACCCGGAATTAATGGACATGCTGCATCTCAGAAAATCCAAATCCCATCGAGCTACGCGCTCGAGAGACTTGAACCTCAGCACTGAAATAAATAGGACGTGCTGGAGGGACAGATTCATAACCCAGAGGCTACCTTCACTCTGGAATAAAATCCCAGTCCAGGTTAGGCAGAGTCCCTCATTGACTCTCTTCAAGAGGAATCTTGATGAGTGGATGGGAGATCGTAGGTTTACCCCGGGTATCACTTCTGTGTCACTGTTAGACAGAGGCACAGTATACTAACCTCGAAAAAGGGCATAGCAAAATTAATTTAAAATGGGTGGCGAAAACCAAACACACTCTGGCTAGGCTTATAAATGCCCTAGGGCAGATAGCCTAGTATGAACCTATGAACCTATGACCTGGCAAATTACACACTGCCTAACTTGCTCTTTCACGTGGGCATCTTTCACTTTTCTTATAACCGATGTTGACCAAATAACAAAAGACTCCATTATTAGACTGACATTTACTGGATCAAAAAACGTTTTGTTGAGGGAGCTCATTTGTCCTTCACTCAGAAAATGTTGTAAACTTAGCTTTTACTCAGAGGGATCCTGTGCTCCCTAGAGATGCTGAGTCTGCCTTAAGAAAACTGAGTGCTGCTTATAGCACTACTTGTAGGCTTGCCCATTCTGCACAGAGATTACATGAGTACTAAAGGGCAGACCAAGCAGACATCCTTGTAATGGCAACCTGACAAAGCTAATGGCTGTGTTAAGGACAGACAGACATATAGACAGATGACTAGCTTATTTTTTCAGATTTTTGCATTGCTCACTGCTCTCTAGCATGAGAATCATGAGACCATCCTAAGATGGAGGTATCAGAGATGCAGACATTTTGTCATGTATCTCAAGAATAATTAAATTTTATCCCACATTGTATAATTTCTCCCACTAAATGATTTAGGCTGGGCTGCTCACCTACTTGAGAGATTAACACCTACATAGATTTGCAATCTATTTCTTTGATACTGTCTGTAACTTACCCCGACTGGCTACGAACAAAGGATTAAGGCAGTCTATACTTTATGGCACTGGAGCACAGTGGTTAAGCTATCAGCATCACAGCTATAGGGTTTTGGGTTTAATCCTCACTTCTGGTTCTTTCTTGTTATAGTTGGTTTGCTCTTGCCTTGTCTCTAGGCGTTGCCTCTTAAGTACCCCAATCTCTTCTCGTCTCTCACAAACTACACTGATTGGTTAATTTGTACATGTATTCTCTCTTTCTGTCTCTGTCTGTCTCTCCAGTAGTTTCAGTCAAGGCTGAACATGGTCATGGATGGACAAGTTTGCTTAACTGGTTAGCAAATGAAAAATTACATTATAGCTTTTATTGTTTTCTTGGTGAGTACTGTTATTCATACTCCTTATCGTTTTTTGTTCCCAGTTAGAATGACAGGAATTGACTTTAATATTTGTTTATTCTTGTATACTGTATTTTGAGCAGCTGTTACCTTCCTCTTACATTACTTTTGAAAAAAAAATGATGCTTTAGGTTTAATGCAGCTTCCCAATGAAAAAAAGTAAACGTATACTTAAGTATACTTTTTGGTAATTCAATTGGATATGTGTAGTCAAAGTGATATATCCCATAATTTCTAAAATGGTCTTGGTAAGGATGTGTTTACAGCAGATGTTGCTATGAGAACAAAAATGAAAGAGGAAATAAGCCCCTTTTGTAACTGAAATACTAAGTAGCTATATTAACGCTGTTATAGTTTTTAATTCATAATACTCCCTATAAATAATACAGCTCCCCAGACTATAAGTGAGATCAAAATATCTATAAAGATAAGTTGCTGTGCTGCACCACTATAATCTTTTATTAGTTATAGCCATAGCAAAATAGTTCACCACTATTTCCTCATTGTTAGAGAGTTGCTCCAGCCATTCCCACAGGAAACTCAATAAATAATAGTTTAGGAATAATGACTCTGAAAATTCTAGCAATAATTAAGTCCAGTTTGCTGCCTGTAAGGATTAATGAATCCAGTAGTTCTGGAATAATGATTCTAGGAAAACTCATCTTGCGAGTTAAGCTCTATTTACTTTAATGCTTGTATCTGAATTACTGACATTTTTGCGGCTGCACCCAGTTTTCTGATCAGATGCAGGACTGGGTTTATATTATAAAAATTCACGTGGTTGTATTCCCAAGGCTCATGCTTGTATCTCTTGCTTCATTTATTCTGGTAATAGATACATTAAGGCTAGACAGATATGCTTTGTGCAGTCAGAAAGAAATGTGTATGTATAATGAGCAACATTGCATAAATCCCCAATGATTTCTCATTACCCATATCTTTTGTTTCAACATGATATTTTACTGAATTTCAGTACACATCATATAACATTTTTCTGTTCCTCTCAAAACAACTCCATTAAAGAATCTTATAAGTTTTGTTGAGGAATTTGTATGTATTTTTATTTAATTCTATCAAAATATTATCCCCACATATGCATTTACAAATTATAGGTCGATATCTGAGGTCCCACAGTTTTCAATTGTCATGGCAATAGTTCCCCAGACTATGAATATGGTTACTGAATTTTTCAACAGACATGTTTTTTCCTCTGTATGTGAAGCTTACATTTAGAAACCTTGCATATTCATTTCTCTCTGTCATGGCAGAAGCAAACTCCCAAGTATAGCCCATAGAAATTACTTTGGAATGTAACATTCCACACACGACATTCCTATTTTCTGGGGGCTGACAGACTGCATATAATTTAGATTTAAGCTTAATTGCAAGGTTGATCCTTGGAGCAAGTGCATAAAGGTGTCAATATTGTGTTGTCAGTGTTAGCATGTTGATGTTACTTAACACTGTTGACACACACACAAATATATAGACATGCTAAATGTAATTGACAGACCCAAATGTAGCAT
>NC_056730.1:1100207881-1100212881 GCF_019279795.1 Protopterus annectens
CATATGACTCCATGTGTGCCCGCATGTGGCATGTCAGCCCTTACATGAATGGGGTATGGCCCATGCACACATTGCCCTCCCCATAGCAGTAGTATGACAAGCCTGCTGAGGTCATCCAATGTGAATCACACCTTTGGGGGAGCTATAGCTCAGTAATATGCATGGCACATTGCATAACTGCTGTAGTGACAGAGTAGTTAGGTAGTAGTACTAACCCCAGACCTATCAGTTGTGAGTGTGTGTTTGTGTGCGTGCCTGTCTGTCTCTGAATGTGTAGAGGGAAATGCTTGTTAGGCTACTCACACTCCGTACAATACACATATTCAATTTTGGCAAGGATGCTGATGTCACTCACCTAGATGTACACCTCTGGGAAAGTAATAGCCAAGTAATTGCTGTAGCGTGTACTGTAACTGCATACTGCTGTTGTGTGATAAACTAGTTAGGTAGGTGTTCGAACCCCCAGACCTGGCAACTGTGTGTGTTTGTGTGTGAATCTGTGTGTGTGTGTGTGTGTGTGTGTGTGTGTGTGTGTGTGTGTGTGTGTGTGTCTGACTGAGTAGAGAGCAATGCTTTTTAGGCTTCTCACACTCCATACAATACAAATAATCTACTTTAGCAAGGCAGCTGGAGTCATTCACCTAGAAGTACATCTCTGGGAAAGTGATAGCCCAGTATTCGCCGTAGCGTGTTCTGTAACTGCGTTTGCTGTAGTGTGATAAACTAGTTAGGTACGTATTCAAACCACAGACCTGCCAACTGTGTGTGTTTGTGTGTGAGTCTGTGTGTGTGTGTGTGTGTGTGTGTGTGTGTGTGTGTGTGTGTGTGTGTGTCTGTGTGTGTATGTGTATGTGTGTGTGTGTGTGTGTGTGTGTGTGTGTGTGTGTGTGTGTGTGTGTGTGTGTGTGTGTATCTGTGTGTCTGTCTGAGTAGAGAGCAATGCTTTTTAGGCTACTCACACTCTGTACAATACAAATACTTTACTTTGGCAAGGCTGCTGATGTCAGTCACCTAGAAGTATACCTCTGGGAAAGTGATAGCCCAGTAATCGCCGTAGCACGTTCTGTAACTGCATACTACTGTAGTGTGATTTAGAATGGTGGTAGTGTTCCATCTCCATCCATGGCAGTTCCAGATGTTTTGTGTGTGTTTCAGTGTCTGTGTATGGAGCAATGCATTATAGGCTACTCACTCACAGTACATTACAAATGCCCTACTTTGGTAGTCCTGCTGATGTAATTAATTGTGAAATACACCTTTGGGGAAGATGTACTTCAGTAATGTCCATGGTGTGTACTATAACTGGGTAGTTCTGTTGTGTAGTAAACTAGTTAGGTAGGGGTTCTACTCCCAGACATGACAGGTGTGTCTGTGTGTGTGTGTGTGTGTGTGTGTGTGTGTGTGTGTGTGTGTGTGTGTGTGTGTTTGTAACTTGTATCCAGTGTAGAGGTGGTTGTGAGTGTGTGACACCTGTGGGCAATGTGGAGGGGTTTTGCTAATTTCATTTATGGTGGTCCTACTATATATCACAATGTCAACCATACAGGGATAACAGATGTAAATAGCTGAGAGGCTGGGGGTGCAAAGCCATACCCATACATGTGACATCTAGGCCAGCCAATCACAGTTAGCAACCCCACTGTGCCTTCACATGTGACTCACAATGGACATACCATGCCTGACAACATGCCCTGTATGGACAGATGACACTGACATCAGGAAATGCTGTTAACATGCTATCAATGTATGTGCAGGGTAAATCTGCTGACCAGTACCAGTCCCTACCACAGGTGGGAAGACTAGCACATCTGATGATAAGCTGTGTTCACAGCATGGGCCAGACACCCCAGGTACAGATCCACATGTCACTGTACATGCATGTGGGAGTTGTGCACATCCTAGACACCATCCAAGTCATGGACTAGGGAACACATACATGGCAAGTGATGCACAGCATTGGCCACATACAGTAGTCACCCAGGTGACTGGATGACGGATGCAATAATCACCTGTGTGGGCAAATGCATAAGCTACAGGCCTGTGCCACAATGCAGACCATTGTCATGTGACCTGATGCCAAGGTATACCCATCGCCTACCCTTGTATAGCCTGCTGGCATGTTTGGCCACCACACACCCATGCATGCAGACATGCACCCATGCATGTCCGAGCTGGCACTCTGTGTGTTCATATGTGTGTTGTATGGTGTATATGCCCACATCCACATGCACTACTCCCCCAGGGCACAGTGAAGCATGCCGCCCGATGTCTGACACCCCCTCATACTCACTGCCCATACGACATCCATATGACCCATGTGGTGCATGTGTTCCCTGCACATTGATGTGTTGTGGCAATCCCACTAGTGACGAGTTGCACTCCTGGCTCTGCCAAGTGTGTTAATGTATGTGCGTCCCTGTGTGAGTGTACCTGTGCTGATGCTGGCACCTGTTCATGCAGACAGGCATGTGTATGTCACCTACTGTATATCTACTGTATCCCTGTTGCAGATGTCACTCACCATCACATATATGTTCTGAGTGCTTCCCACCAGATAACCCATGTGGCGCATCCAATAACAGCATCAAACTGTGATAGCACTACATAGCTGTTGGGTGTTCAGTACCTTGTGCTGGTAGGTGTGTGACACAAACATGTGTCAGTTTTACCCTCCCACCCCTCCCTGACATGTATCCGCCTCTGTCTTCCTCCCCCACTCCCTCTCTGGCAGATGTGGAGACCCACACCTGCATTGCTTAGGCAGCAACATGTATATTTTAAGTGATGCTCATGATCAGCTGATGGCCTCTGCACAAATTGCAGCCCTTCCCTAGCTGATTGCATGTGGAACAGATGTGGTAACATTCCCATAGTCACTTGCATGGAAAGGCACTCTAATACCTGGGAACATCCTGGTGATGTTGGCCCTTGTCAGTCACTGTGAGCAGGAGCTAGAACTGTCATTTGGCAAACAACATTTCAGATGGGTTGGGGATTTACCTCTAACAACATACACTGTGGAAAGAGGGCAACAAACAGGAGGGGGATGTGCCTGACCTGACTACAGACTGTAAGTGCTGCTATACTGCATATGTAGTAAAGTTGGATTAACAGTGTTGGTCTGGATATGCTTGTCGTACATGTTGCAATACCTGCCATGTCAGTTCCATGTATATCAGGAATCCCCATCTGCAGGGTCAACTGCAGACTGGGCAGTGTTGTGCCTTTGGTTTCCTGTGTTAGCCACAATGCATCTATCTGTGGAATGCAGAAGGTAGTGTGAGGATTGCAGTCTGTTGATGGTGAAGGCTGCGACAATTACTGACTACATATCCCTCATTGGACATATGTTGCAACAAACTCCATTACAATGGTAGATTAATGAGGGTATCACAGCAACATGTCTGTACTGGTCCTGTGTATGTGCTGTCAGCCACACCTCTGTCAACCTTTGCACATTTGTTGTGCATGAAGTGGTGCATATGTGCTATACACCATAAATAGTGTCATTATATCTGATAACAAGCCAGTGATATATCAGAGTGCTACACATGTCATGTACAGTAGGGGTTACACGTAATGCCATAACCTGGACATTCTGTGGATGTTTGTACAGTACTGAGGTCTGTGTAGTGATGGTGAATGTGGCAGTTTGTGTATTGTTAATATGTACTATGGCCTGTGTGCAGACTGTGGTAGATGTCATTGTTCTAGCTCCTCTTCGATCTGATGTTACATGCTGCCCCACTGTATGGTACTGTTTTACCTTACATGTTTGTAGGGCCATACACACACATGTCCCATACCACAGACAGCCATCAGACCAAACTGTGTAGCAGCCCAGTATATGTAGGGTCATTCTGTGAGTGGCACATATGAGGATGGTGTAGGACAGATAGTCCATATACTGTAGTATTATGCTAGCTTACCATATGCGGCTGTGGCTGTGTTCACATTGATTGTGGATATGCACTGTCACACAGGTGTATCCTACCTTGTGCTGTGACATGGCTGTTGAGCCTACTATATATGCAGGTACTGTACCATGATAACCTTAGGCTGTCTGTCAGTAGTCAATGGCACACATGTTATGAGCAGATGTCACCTTCCACATATACCATGTCTGTGACAACAATCCCAATGACAGTAGCAAATGTCTATTAATATGCCAGCTATACATACCAGACATCCCCTTGCACAATGACATTGGGACTACAGGGGCTGGGGTAGGGCTACACTCCATGTCCAGGACATTTGGTGGGAATATATGGACATGTATTTATCCAGATAGCCATATATATATATATATATATATATATATATATATATATATATATATATATATATATATATCTGAGTACACATGTGTAGTACTTCCAATTACCACTGTCATGGCAACCACCCACTGTGAATCCCTACATCATGTGGGCGTATTCCCTGTACATTCCCTGTGTGATGGACATCCTTCCTGTGTGTGGGCATCAATGTTACAGACAGCAGGTAGCAGTACCTCTTACAGGACAACCTGCACACTCAGGGCAGCCACATATATGTAGGAGGATCAAGACATACAGACAGACTGTGAGTAGAGTGGTGTAATGCTTTACATAGTACTGGTGTTACTGTGTGTGTGTGTGTGTGTGTGTGTGTGTGTGTGTGTGTGTGTACATACTAGTTTACTTTGGACTGCAGTCTGTCTGCATAGCTCACTACTGTGGGCCTATCCTCTAGCTGGACAGAGGTGTGCCTATCATGTGTTGTCTGTCCACCACACAGGTCCTTTGTCGGATATTACACTGGCAGTGTGTGTGTTGCATGGTAGCAGTAATTGGCTATATCCATCTGTGTCCCTGATGTCTTATTCCTGCATAAGGGTATGTTGCAACACATCCTGTAACACCAGCATGTTCCAAGGTGTGTAACTGCAATATTGCGAGTATGGCCTTGTGTTCCTGCCTTTGTCCTGCACATATATGGCAGGCTTTGTTCTGCTGTGATAC
>NC_056730.1:1100215381-1100220381 GCF_019279795.1 Protopterus annectens
TACCATAATGACATACCCATGTTCCCTTCCCCCGGCCCCCGAGCTCCATGTACACAGCATCCATCCATTCCCCAGTTGCTAGCCCTGCCATACCACACCTCCACACATTTCCCTCTCTGCACGTCTCGGTACACCTCCAGTATACTGTCCCCACCCAAGCATCTGCAGGCTCTTCATCCGTTTAGTCCACCTACCTACCAGCCTTTCCTTGATCCTCCTCTGATACTGGTAGTGACATCGATGTGACCCACAACTGTTAGTTCATCCCGCCAGGGACGGACCTGTTGTTGTGTCAAGAGTAGACCTAGGTGGTCTACGGTGTTTCTCCCACTGGTAGCATCTTGCCAGGGTATTGTGTAGCAGTGGTTTGCTCACACACCTGACCAGCCTCATCTCCCGGTTCCACGGAACCAATGCCCCAAGTGTGACATACTATGCATGAAGCATGCTCACACGCCCCCACGGGTATTATGCAGGACTACTGTTCTCACAGTATGATTGGACAGGCACTGTTCTGTGCTGCACATAGACTGCTCATAATACTGTGGTTAAGCATTGGACATGTGTTCTGGTATTAATCTACACACTTATATACATTTCCTATACTGTTGGATGACTGTGCTGGGTGATATGTTTGTGATCACAGCAACTGAATTTGTATCCGCCATTGCTTAGTGGAACTCACATCGACTATAGTGTGCAGGGTCGGGGGTTTGCAGTCTGGCAGTGCAGATTATTTTGTTAATGGCCACAACAACAGCTGTTGGCTACAGAGTGACTAAGGCACTGTAGAACATTTGTAGGTGGGTATGCACTAGTTTGCACAAAGCACAGCATTACTGACCTCTGGTTGCGGCATCTTGCACTGAGTTAGCCTCTACATTACTTCACCAGTGTGGTACTCGCATACCGTCTGCCAAACAGGCTTACACCCGCTTGCTCCCACATACACACGTGCAACGTTGTGCATTTTGTTCACATTTGTTAACTAGGACAATCGGACTGTATGCTTGTCCATTGTCAGCGATGGCCCGGGGTGTGGAGCTCCACGTTGACCCCAGATACTTATTCCATTTAATACTGGGGTGTTCACATTCATAGAGGGTAACAGACATAACTTAGCTCCATCCCCCATTCATCATGCTTAGTTTATGTTATAGGTATTTACCTCTTCCTCTTGTTCTGGTTCTTCCGTTTCTTCTGGTTCTGATATCGTGGAACCTGTTGTTGTTGGCCAGATTTGTTCCCCCCCTGAAAACATCCCTGATAATGGTAGAGGTGGACCTTCACCCTTGAGATTAGAAGAAAGGGAGTTGGTCTGGCAATTAAAATTGAATTCCTCAGTGTCTCCTGGATTAAATGACACTATCTCCATTGCTAGTCTACTTAAGTTAAAAGCATTATTTAGATAATGGCCTTTTTACCTCAGTGGTCTTAATTCATCCAATATTTATTTATATTTATGTATTTTTATACATATAAATATTATTTTATATGATATGTAATGAATTTGAAGTTAATTAGCAGGATGTGATGTCATCTTTTATTTGTATTTAAGTACTGCATTTCCCATGTAAATTTGTCTGATGAAGTTTATCTATTGTGTATAAACGAAAGCGCTCATTTTATTTAACATTGTGTCCAGCGTGGTATTTTTGTTTTCATACGTTTGATTCATTTTGCTTAGTTTGTGTGGTGTTTTGTTTTTTACGCCATGGCTACTGGTTCACAATTGTTATTTGAGGATGGGGATTCGTTAACTGCAAGTGAATCTGCAAACAATTCTAACTTTGGAAATAACGAATCTGCTTCTATGGGAAAACTAACAGCTCTCATTGAGCTGTTAACCCAACGCGTCGATACTCTCGCAAGCCAGGTTGCGGGAGTGTTAGGAGGTATTGGCGTTGGTGTTGATAATGTGTTCAGCAACGGAGAGACGAGGTTTGGTGCCAGTGGGGTCAATGGAGCTAGTAATGCTGGCGCGAACCGGAACATCAGTGGGCAACGACCTAATGGATGTAGGCAGCAACCTAATGGAGGTGAGCAGCAGCATAGAAATAACAGCGGTGCAGTAATTGGAACTTTTCGTGACCGGGAACCTAATGGTGGTGAACAACAATTGAATGGTGGTTCGAATAATGTAACAGGATCGAATGATCAAGTGAACTCGAGGGTTGCTTTTTCAACGGTTGTACAGTTAAACAACAGAAATGGGCATGAACTAACAACTAGATTCCCGAACGTTTCTGAGGCGCAAAGTGGATCTGGGACATTTAATAATGGGCCTCATGCTCATTCAGGTACTGTTTCTCCTATTCCACAGCTAACAGAATGGCTTAAAGAGCCAAGCAGTTTTTTGGACAACAGTGGGGCCGATGTACAACGAAATGGGAATATTAATGACTCTAACTGTTTAACTAATAATGTAAAAGTGTTTGATGTAAAACTTTTTAAATTTAAAAAATTGCAAGTGGAAGTACAATATCTAAGGGAATGTAGCTTGCGCAGGCAGATTCCAAAAGGCCTAAGGCAATGGCGCTTCCCTAATGGGCTTATAGCTCATTCAGATTTTCATAAAGAATTAATACAACTGTTTGATAAACAAGGGCTCGAGTTTATTGATTGTTTGATTAAACATTACTGTGAACAAATTACTGTATTAGAATCAGATTTGACAGTGCTTGATAATAGTATAAGAACAGATAAAGATTTTGGGAGATATAAATTTGATTTCCTGCGTGTTTTTTCCAGCATTGAAAATTCTTTATGTAAAATTAAAGAAAATAAGATCAAAAAATTAAAAAGGGATTCTCTAGCTTATGACAATGGCACAGCTTATCCTTTACCTAAAATGCATACTTCAAATGTGAATAATCAAAATAACATGAATAATGATAGTAATGTAAATATAAATGGAATGTTTGATAACTTTGATATTGAAGCTTCCTTTGAAGCATGTAATAATCCGAATGAACATGACACTGGTAATGGTGATAATTTTCATTCACCTGTTAGGAGAAGTGAAAGGTTGGCCAGTAGGAATAATAATAATAATCAAAACAATGATGCCCACCCAAAGGGAAATAATAATAATAATAAAAAATTTTTTCAGAGGGGGGGGAACAAATCTGGCCAACAACAACAGGTTCCACGATATCAGAACCAGAAGAAACGGAAGAACCAGAACAAGAGGAAGAGGTAAATACCTATACCTCTAGGGCTGATATCCATGAACTATCTACTGCCCCTAATATTAGTTTGAAAATTTTAACTAATTCTACATGTGACTTCAAAATTTATAACTATTCTGATTTCACACCAGATCCATTGTTGATTGATGTCCTGGCGAAAGGTATGACTTTTGTCCCTAGCTATTATAGTGATATTGCTAAAACATTAATTGATCTCAAGTTATTCACTAGGAAGTTGAATCTGAGAGCTATGTTTAAGAACACCCCCAGCCTTGTTAATGATTTGAAGGTTGCCAGTGTTTTTAACCCACCCCTACATCCATCAATCTTGCTGTATGAGAGGGTATGTGAAAATGATATACGATGTATGTTAAGAAAATCACATACGGGTAAAGTTAATAATTTAACTAACTTAGAGAGAGATATTTTGGATACACTTGATTATGCGGATGTTAGAATCTGTAAACCGGATAAGGGAGGTGGTTTGGTCTTTTTTAACAAGGAAGACTACAATGATAACATTTTGAATTTATTAAACACACCAGCTTATGAAGAGGTTTCACTGAATGAGATCAATGGAGCGTATAGGAGAGTGAATGGATTCATTTGTGATCTTTTTTTGGAGAACAGAATAAATAATGATACCTTCCATTATTTAAAAATGATGTACCCAATAACCCCTAAGATTTTTGGGTTGCCTAAGATTCACAAAGACTTAAATAGTCCACCCCTAAGACCCATTATAGATGGGAGACAGTCAATAACTTATGGGTGTGCGAAATATATTGAAAGTAAACTTAAAGAGGTATTAAAGAATCAGAAACAAATCTGCAGGGATTCTTGGGCATTTTTAGAGTACATTAACAGTGTTCCTTTTGATCAACAGCTGAATTTTCTCACTATAGACGTTAAAGATCTGTATACATGTATTCCACAGGATACAGGTTGTGAATGGGTGAGAGATTTTTTATTAAATGAAGGTATGGTGGGTTCTGATGTGGATGTATTAGTGTATTTGCTAGAAATTGTTTTGGCAAACAACTTCTTTATTTTTGAAGGAAAATTTTTCCTTCAAAAAACAGGTATAGCGATGGGCTCCCCATGTGGGGGCACCTTCGCTAATACTGTTATGGCAGCCTGGGAAAATAATTTTTTGTTTCATCTTCCAGTGTTCAGAGAAAAGGCTGTTTGGTATACAAGGTACCTGGATGATATTTTCATCTTATGGAAGGGGGATCGAGAATCAGCAGACTCATTCTTATTGGAGATGAATGAGTCTACTGATTTTTTGGAATTTACCTATGAATTTCAGGTGAATTCTATTAGTTATTTGGATGTGTTAATAACTAAAAATTATGATTTTAATATTTTCACTTCTAGAATTCATCGTAAAAATACATATTCGAACTCCTTCCTTCACTTCTCCAGTTGCCACCCCCGTCACCAAAAACGGGGGGTAGTAAAGGGACAATTTGTTAGGGCAGCCAGGATGTCAACTTTAGATTGTGATTTTGTTGCAGAATGTGATTTATTAACTAATATGTTTCTTGCTAGGGGTTATCCCTTTTTATTTATTAGTGAACTCTTACAGGAAGTTATATTTAAGAGAGAAAATGGTATATTTTCACCTATTTTAGGGTATATCACCCAGACATTAAGTGACCATAATGAAAGTAGTACCGATCTTGGAAATGGTGATAACATCCAGAATTCATGGGTCTCTATGACAGCATTGAATAACAACAGTAATGAGAGAGACTATATAGGAATGAATTTTATCACCGATTTCTCTAATGATGCATTTTGTAT